>NW_010415966.1:622-1800 GCF_000710305.1 Buceros rhinoceros silvestris | reverse complement strand
CGCCGCTTCTCCCTGCCCCAGTGAGGCTCCTGCGACGCACAGCCCAGAGCCAGAGGAAGCTCCGAGTTCCCTCTCGTTAACTGGCCCGGGGCCGGATCCAGAATCTCCTAACTTGCTGAAGTCTGTCCCTTTCCCACTTCAGTGGCTTTCGGACCCGGCTTGCACTGAGCGCATCACCCCTTCCCTCGGTGGCTGTGCTGCCGTTCGCGGGTCACCAAGATGTGTCCTCTCAAGGACCACGGAGCTAGCCTTGGCCGGGGCAGCCCGCCTGTTGCTCTCCGGGAAGGGGATGCAGGAGCCACGGGCGAGAGCCGTGGGTCAGGCACTCACAGGTGGCTTTGAAGTTGGAAGGTCGTGCCCAGAATTAATAAATACACCTGCTTTTTGTGAACGACCGGGCTGAGCAGAAGTAAATAGAGCAAAGTTGTTCGCGCAAGTAGGTCTTTACTTTCGTGCTCCATTGGTGAGGGGCACAGTCCGAGGCTGACCGCGGCCTCTCGGGCAGGACCAGTGCTGTGGAAAACTGCTTTTGGCTGCCGAACGCCCCCTGTAAAGCAGCAGCTGTGGTGGTGTTCAACAGCCCTATGACCATTTCATTCCATAGAAAACTTCCATGTGCGATGCGTTTTTAAATTCATAACCGTGGACACCAGTTAAAGATAAATCCACCAGTCCTTCCTCTCTCTTTGTGTCTGCTTGAGGCTTTTCAATGCTACATAACAGCTGATTCTGCAGTAAGCAATAAAAAGTCAGAAAAAATAACAGTAAATATTTATTTAAAACACCTTTCTCAGAAACGGATACTTTGTAATGGTCCATGGCAAAATATGGAGGTAAACTTCTGGCTTAGATATATTCCAGCTCAGAATTTAAGTTTTAGGTAAATAATTGAATTATGTGAAGATTATGATTGGGGTTTTTTTGTTTTACTGTAAAGGCAGAAAAACTAAACACATCAAATATTCAATTTTTTGCGCTATCTTAGGAGTCCTGAAGTTTTTGTCTATGTATAACAATATGGTTTTACCAAATTCATAAGAAACTTTTGTTTTTAAAATATTGATACCCTTGCTAACAAACCACATATGTAAATAACATGACTTCGCCACATGAATTTTTTCCTTGGAGCCCCATATCATCCAGCCCATAATGCATGCTCAGATCAGTTAAATTGAATT
>NW_010415966.1:0-511 GCF_000710305.1 Buceros rhinoceros silvestris | reverse complement strand
TGAACCGCACATGTGCAGAGGAAAGAAAAAGAGCTGGAATTTCCATCTTGCACAATTTTAAATGTTCAATTTTTAAAAAATACGGTTCGGACACGTAAATAAGAGAACCACTCCCTTCCCCGGTGCTGCCGCGTTTTCCAGCCTGCAGCCGGTGTTTAAGCCCCGTTGCTGGTCCGGGAAGAGGGGTTTGCTGTGGGCAGGGGGTCTGCGGGCAGGGCTGCCTCGGCCCTGCAGGGTGAGGAGCAGGGAGGTGTGTACTTCTCGGGGGATGTGCTTCTGCCTCGTCCTCTAAAAGTGGTGTTTGAATTTTAGAATACCAGCCTGCAGAAAAAAGTCCCTGCTGGGCGCCAGGTAAAGGGTGGGTTTTCCGGCGCTGTTTCGCATCTAACAGAGCAAAACGCGGCGGCTTTGAATATTTTTCGGTGCTTCGATTTTGTTGTTGTTGTTGTTGTTGTTGTCTTAACCTACCCGCTTTCACAGGGCGCCCGGAGATTTTTGCGGGGCAGCTGCT
>NW_010415965.1:67226-72026 GCF_000710305.1 Buceros rhinoceros silvestris | reverse complement strand
CTGGAAGCCCAGGCGGTGCTTTGCTTCTCGCCTGTGAATAACGTTCTAAACGCCTGATTTAAAGCACAGCGTGTGCCCGGCAGTGGGCACAAACCGAAACGCGTGAAACTCTTGTCTGAACCTATGAAAACAGGTGGGTTTTTTGCTGTGAGGGTGGCAGGTCGCTGGGGTCGGTGGTCCAGGCATCTCCATCTGTGGAGACAGTCAAAGCCCAACTGAACAGCCGGCTGCAGGTGGCCCTGCTTGATCTGGAGAGATCCCCACGCGTCCTGAGCACCCACGGGATAATGCAGGTGCCATCGCGGTAGTAACTCACGTTGAGTTAAAAAGAAGTCTTTTTCCTTTTAATGAAGCTTAAGCAGATAGGCTTGAGGGGGTCCAGCACAGCCAAAAGTAACCCCCAGCCCTGATTTGACTGGAACTGTGATGTGGTACCGAACTCCCCAGTGTTTCAGTCAGGCAGATCGCTGATGGATTTTCCTGCGCCCAGCAGAGAGGGAAGGAAACTCCTGGTTGCTTGCAGAGCCAGGAGAAGTGTTGGTGAGCGGCCCTTGGCTTGGCTTGGTGCTTGTATCTCATCCATTGCACATGGCGTAACCAGCGTGGGCTAGTTTGTGCTGGAGTGGGTTGGTGTTGGCACATCCTTGGGTTACCCAGGCAGCCCTTGAAACTCAGTAATGTCTCCCACTGTGAGGGACACCAGCAAATTAAACCCAGTCCCTGTAGAAAGGCAGTTGTCTTGGCGGCATATTGCCGAAGCAGAAGAATAGCAGGTATTAAAGCTCCATTTGGCACAGTTAACGTTAATTATTACTTATCTCAGGCTAGTGGCGAGAGTTCCCGTGGTGCACGGGAGGATGTCCCTGACTTTCACAGTCTACAAATAAAAAGTCGATGCCTGCTTGTGCCCAGCTTTGCCAGGAGGATTGAAAACTTTCAGTAGTTAACAGTCGTCTGAGACTTCTAGGTAGAGACTGCAGGAAGGAGCCAGGAGAGTGGAGCAGCTGGCACACGGCGGTGGGGAAAAGGTGTGTGCCACGTCTCAGGTGACAGGAGCAGTTGAACAAGTGGAGTTGGTGAGTTCTTCCTTGTTCAGTCATCAAGCAGCTTCTTAGTATTTACATGATGGCTGCAGCTGAACGCTCTGCTTCCCCTGCGTCTGGGTTAATTCAGTGTAGGAAGGGCAGTGTTCGCAATGGTAGTATGATAAAGTGTGGTCTTAAAGACCTAGATTATAAGAATCGATATCTTCTAAAGAAAATGACATTTAACTGAATTCTTTGTATGTGTTGCAGCAGCTGGCAAAAGACAATGTGAATAAATTTGCTCACTAAACTGAGGTGGTTTGGGAGAACCCAGTAAAACGTTGAAGATAATTTTTTAAAATCAATATAACCATTTTGCAGCTGTATAAAGTTGTCATGGACAATCACATCAAAATTGGTAGTGGGTGTTTGAGCTAGAATTAAGAAATCTGCAACTAAGCGCAGAATGAAAAGCCTAAGTTTCTACTCATAGTTCTCTCTCTGCTTGTGGACAGTTTATTTCCTCTGCCTCAGTTTCTTCTGGGTATAAAGCGTGATCTTGTGTCAAGGAGACCTGGTGTAAGGCTGAATGTTTCTAGGCGAAGAAAGCAACCTGATGGCCTTTAGAGACCTTTCCCTGTACCATAATCAGCAAGCCCAGGTCCAGGTTAAAGTCACCTTGGGCATGATGGATTAATTCTTCCATGCCGAAGTCGTCGTTATGCAACTGATCAGAGTTAATGCAGCATTAAAGATCGTAACAGCAACAAAAAATCACCCTCTGAGATCTCTCGTATATCTGTAATGGAAACTGCAAGGAAAATGGAAACTGAAGCTTTCAGCTTCTGAGTAGGTCTCTTTATCTGATAGAACACTGGTTTGTAAACAAGTACCCCAGCTGCAAATGAGGCAGGAATACCAACAGGTATGTTTGTACAGTGTCGCACTTGTAGCTGACAACAGATCGGAGGAGATTCTGTTGCAGAAGAGATAAGGGATTTACCCTCAATAAATGTAAAGCCTTTCTCCATCAGAATAAGAGCTTTGTTCCTACTTAGTCAAAAACATTGCGATATTTTTTTCTGAAGTGTCATGGATTCCTATTAAAGAGATTTTGCTGAAATCCAATCTTTGATTAAACCTTTGCTGTGAAATTGCTCTGGGTTGCTGCGAGTAAATTATCCTTTTAGATATGGGTTGTAGAGATGAAATGAACTAGCGAGTGGCAAGATATTCTTGTCACAGGCGTTGGATTTATTTTTTAATATATTCTATTTTTTATACATCTCACTTTATGTATTTTTATGTATATATTATTTTCCTTTTTTTTTTGTTTGAGCAGGGCTAGATAGATTTCTCCAGCTTTCCAGTTTTTAAGACGTTGCTCAGAGATTCCTCTTTGTTCCTTTTGGGAATGTTACATTCTGAATTCATCTGATGGTGGTGTGATTCAGAATGTGGTATCGCCCAAAGTGGTCTGAATTTCCTTTCTCTCTGTGGCTGCTAGGGACTGTGAAGGCCAGCCAAGACTCTGCGACTTGTATTTACTTTTTTGGGGTCAAGTTCAGTTCTGGGCTCGCCTTCTTTCCTATATCCCTGGGCACTGCCTGCCCAAACCAAAACCGTTGCCACAATGTGCTAAATTTCATGTTATTCTCAAAGTGCTGGGTAGTTGCATTACCAAGAAACGCAGTGTCTTGCAACAGCTCACAAACAGTTCATGGGGCTCAGTTCACTCTTTGATCTGTGTCTGGGATTTTACCTTTTTACCCCCAAATCCTGCCCTGCTTCTCTTCCCTAGTGCAGCTCGGTTTGTTTCGTTGCAACACAGTTTTTGGCATCAGCTCCCGGGAAACATCATTTTTCAGATGTGGCTTTCTGTGCTGGTAGACCTTATGCCTTCTAGGGAAACTGAATAAGTTACTTCGGCTCAAATGGGCCAGCTGAAAGCAACC
Organism: Buceros rhinoceros silvestris; assembly: GCF_000710305.1. Classification (NCBI taxonomy): domain Eukaryota; kingdom Metazoa; phylum Chordata; class Aves; order Bucerotiformes; family Bucerotidae; genus Buceros; species Buceros rhinoceros. The sequence goes on along the minus strand of NW_010415965.1, from coordinate 69,046 downwards.
CAGTGCTTTAGTTGCAGAAAATTGGGTACTGTAAGTGTTTGCTGCGTGTCTTGACCTGCCCTTGGATGAACAGAACCCAGGCTGGAAAAGGCCAATATTCACCCAAACTTTGAGAGAGAAGCTACCTGCCTGTTTTGTAACTCAGTGCTCTGTTATGTTCCTTGTTGCTCAGTTTTGATTTCTTCCCCAAATACCACTTTAAGCTTAGTTTTCCAGTAATTGCAAAACTGGTATAAATTACTGAGATAGAGGAGAGAGGTTCAAGCATATGATCATAGGATACAAGACCCTTTGTTCTGTGAACTGAGCAATTGCTCTGGGCCATCCAAAACTTAACCCCAGAGAGCCTGACTGATTTAAAATTAATTGTATTATAACCAGTTAGAGCAGTTCGGGTCTTCAGACAAGACCTCTGCCAGGAACAGGAAAGAAAAACTCAACATTAAAATAACCTTAAATGGAGAACAACAAAACATGTATTTGTGACCCACAGTAAAGTTTCCTTTAAGCCACGTGTAGTCTAGTTAGAGCCATAGAACGACAAATGGGTCACTTCTCCTGGGTCTCAGAGGTCCTTTGGGAAGACTGGCTTGTCTTAAGGACTTGATTGTTAGAAAGCACAGCACCTTCAGGAAAAATCCAGAAGACGTGTGAGGACTTGGCTTCATGGTGTAACTTCATTGTGTACAGCACCATCCAGAGAGCAGAGATACCCAGACAGATCAATAGGAATGAAATATCACCCATCTAATTCATCAGCTAGTAGTAAGCCTGGAGTTTCTCCAGGTTTATATTTCCCTAATTCTATTTTTAACTGCTAAGGGAGGCCGTTAACAGCGAACAAACTGGTCCCGGTTCCATTCCCAATATAACATTGCTGCAGTTCTAGGAGGAACATTGTATCTGGCTTAATCACACTTCCACAAACACTCAGATAAGAATGGATGGGGGAGGGGTTGTCTTTTTTTTTTTTTTTCCCAGGGGATGGTCCTCTCCCTCTGTCTCTCTTGATAGGAAGCGTTAATGCTAGGCAAGAAAAGCAGGGACCTCACTTTCTGGGTCAAGAAAAGTAGTATCTCTGATTATCAGAGTTGTTGACTAAAACAGACTAGAGGCGTAAATAATATAATGAACTAGTGAGTTGACTTGAGCATTTACTCCACCACATGATGCCTCAGAAAGGAGGATGAAGTGCTGCATATGACTTGTGCTTGATCAAAATAGCCCCGGGTCAAAATGCAGAGACACAAAGTCAGCGTTCTGCTCTGTAGGCTGTCCCTCCCTGCACTGTGCCACGTGGTGGAGGGAGTACATCCGATTTCCACCCCCCATGATGATTCCATGCAAGACTTGTAGCATCCCCTTCTAATTATGGGGTATGGCTGAAGTCAGACAGCAGAAGCAACATGATTCTTTCAAGTGGAAGATAGTTTTCTGTGCTGAAATACCCAGTACTGCTTCTGCCCTGGCTAAACCGCTTGGGGAGCGTTTCAGCTGGTCGTTCGTTATGCAAGGGTCATGCTCTGACCACAGCTTCCAGCAAGCTTCTTGTTTCCTTTAAAAACCCCCACACAAAACAAATATGGCTGGAAAGGAGATCCTGTCTTTGCCCACGAGGGCTCACGTGTCCTGATCCTATCCAGGAGGTCTCCACAGTTCACGAAACATTTGTGTTCTGTGGTTCCTGCCCTGTGCTACTCACTGGCTCTGCTCTCTCTCTGCAAACAAACGATGCTGCCTGGTCCCACCTGCTCGATAAAGTGCTTTTCCTTTTGCGTTGTTGTCACTAGCAATAACAGGAATCCTACTGAGGTTCAGCA
>NW_010415965.1:64293-67131 GCF_000710305.1 Buceros rhinoceros silvestris | reverse complement strand
AGTTTTAATATGCAGTGATTTTCTAGCGGGCAGCTTATCTTCTGTGCATGTAGGGACACTCCCAAGGCTTTCCTTTAAAGTTAGCTTGCATAATTTAGTATTTATGAAGCCCAGGGGAGTCGTTCAAATGAGCAAGTGTGAGAAAACAGACCACTGAAAAGTACAGATTAATGACAAATTAGCTGGGTAATCTGGCATAGAATTAACTGAGGAAGAAGAGGCAAGGAAAGACCCTTTTGCCCTGCCAGGGGCAAACTACTGCAGCGGCTTAGCCAAAAACCAGCAGCAAAACAAGCTTCCTCTAAATGAGTTCTGTGGTTAAGTGAGGGTTGTGGAGGATTAATTGATCACCATGCAGCAAGTTCTGCTCCTCTTTAAAATGTAGCCCAAATAGACTAATTAATGGCTGAAGGCTAAGTTTTCCATTTCTAAAAATACCTATTCTAGAGTAATTGCTTCAAACACTCCAGTATTAACTGTTGTGAGATGAACTCCGTAAAATGTTACGTTTTCTAATGGAGGGAATGAGGTGTGATGTCTCACGATAAACTGGGCCTGATAAGCAGGTGAGGTCTTGAGTGAACCTATGGAAACCCCCTGCAGACCGTACAGGTGAGACAGAGTGGTGAGGCGGTGCTTGGTTTGTTCTGACAGATAGATCCAGGTTAGTTTTGGTCTATGTTTAGGCTTCACAGCGTGAATGTTTCTGGTAAAAGCCATGCGTTGCTTGTAAGATGAGAGCTCCCTGCATCACTTTGCTGCTGGGTCTTGGCTGAGAAGCAGAATAATATAAAGAAGTGTTTTCAAAAGGATTTTCAAGTGTTTGGGTTAAGAGTCCTACTGTATTGGATATAAAATTGCTTGTTTCAACAACAGCAGTAACAGAACAAACCACCCTGTGCTCTACGTGACACGGCAGCACAGATTGCTATAAAGATTAGATGACAGGAGATGACTTTCTTCTCACTTCTGTTGCACCCTTGGCCTTCAGAAGAGGGAGGAAATGCAAACTGCTCCATCCCAAGGGCTGGGACCTGTTTGTTCAGCCTTGGACAACTGCCCAAAGCAAAGCTAGAGAGAGGCACTGAGACTGCCACGTCAGAGCCATTCACCAATTTTCCTTTAAGTAAATTTCTTTTACTTTAAGCCCGGAAAGGACTATTGCAGTGAAGATGGAAATGAGTCCCAGTCACTGTAATGCTCACACTCGGTTCTTGCCACTGAGTAATCCTTCAAAAGGCAACAGTTCTTGATGTGCGAATGGCAATGTTGAGGCTGGCACACCTTGCATGACATGCCAGGGCAAGACGTCTTGATGGTGAAGGTGTGCTCGTGATGTGCTGCCTGCTTGGAGCAGTAGCTGTCATTACCAAAATTGAGGATCTGCTTGCTTGTGCCAGCCCCAGCTCCCTTCTCAAGCTTGGCAGTTGCCAGTTTTGTTTTGTAAAAGGTGAAGGGGAAAGTTCTGCAGTTTGTTAACCAAACCCAAACCCATCCACTTCTCTCCCTGAAGGATAGCCATACCCATCATCATCTTTAGTGTATCATCACAGAACTGCATTCATGCACGAGTGGAGTGACCCTCCTAGTATACATGAAAGGAGTAGGTGAAATAAAAGGAACCCACACAACTCAAGCTAGAGGCAGAGAATTAGTTGAAAAGCCAGTGTATGTTAGTTGAAAGTGTTAGAAACTACATCTCAAAACCATGGGACATGCAGGCATTTGAGCCTGTCTCAGAAGGAAAGTAAGGCTGGCATCTGTAGTAGGAGAGGTGATGGGTACCATTAGCTTTGAATGATAGTTGATTATTTTTCATAACACTTTTATGGTGTGGAGCATGAAACTTCTCAGACAAGGCTCAAGGTTGTTTGTCTGGGAATCCTGAACTTGGCCTGATGGCAAGCAAAGAGAACAGGCTTAGTAACCAAACGTCACCACCCTTTTGCTCCATATAATCTTGCCTAGAACATTCCCCAGTCTCAGCAGGGCTTAACCTGTGCTTTCTAATCTAAACATGTTCACTACACCATTAGCTGCTTCAGCTGATTAAGCCCGCATCTCACTTATTGAGTGTGGCAGCAAGGGGATGTGGTGGTCTGCTGGGCCCTGGATGCCGGAGGATCTCTGGTTTGTGAGCGGTTGAGAGACTGATGTTGATCTGGATTGCAGCTGACAGGGAACTGTGCTCTACACTGACAGGCACAAACTGGCCTCGGAAAGGCAGCAGGAGGGGACACAGGCTGGCTCCACAGCCTTCGTGTCTGGGGAGGTCTGAATCAAACAGAGCAGTGATGCAATGTTGGTGGGAACAGCTTCAGCCTCTCCAAGAAATGCTGTGTAAAGGCCATCCTACCCTTCCCACCTCTGTCTTTCAGGTCTGGCAAGAGAATTAAGAAGACCAGGAAGTACGACATAATCACCACTCCAGCCGAGCGGGTAGAAATGGCTCCTCTGAATGAAGAAGATGATGAGGATGAAGACTCAACAGTGTTTGATGTGAAATACAGGTACTGCTGGAAGGCTCTGTGGTTAGGCTTGCCCGCTGAGCTCTCATAAGTGAAGACAGCTCTTTTTTTCTCTGCTGGGCCAGTTTGGCAGAGAGGAGGCAGTCACAGACTCCCTTCACTTCGACTAGGCATCATCACTCTACAGCCCCCCTAGCTGTTCTCAGCACACGCTGCTCTGTACCCTCCTGCTCTGGTAATAACCAATCACTACCCCTAGCTGTATGCCCTCCTCTCTCTGCACAGCAGCACAACGGGATGCACGTGCCCCAGACAGCTAACGAGGTGTAACAGGCTGAACTTCCCCTCTCGAGCAGCCGTTGGTAGGCAT
>NW_010415965.1:59847-64191 GCF_000710305.1 Buceros rhinoceros silvestris | reverse complement strand
ATTCCTGTGTGTTCTTGGTGTCTACACATGCACTGGATGGCGGGGTGCTGTGGGTCAAGGGCTGCTTTCCCAGGCACTGGTATTGCCATGAGCCTGGTGGGAAAAGATGGCGAACCTCCACCAACCTCTGGGTTTTGACCAGAGTGCTCTCATGTTGTTCTGTGACAAAGAGAGGACTGTGGTCCCTCGCTGATGGTGGTGGTGGTTATCCCTTAGCAACAAACTTTCCTTAAATGTGTTTGCCTTTTTGAGAAGGAAGCAGTATGACAATCCAAAACTTGTGGTGCCTATTCTGGGCCTGAGATTTAGAGCAATCACTCAGCACATAAAGATGCTGTGCACTGATTTATGGCATCAGGGTATCTGCATCTCTTATTTTGATTTGCCTCAAGCCATCCACAGCGTTCAAGTTGTACTCTCATCCAGATAAGGTCTGCTCTAAAATCTGTCTCACTTTGGCTGAAATAAGCTCTCCTAATTATAAAACCACAGATTTTGACAACTCCCAACTGGAGATTTTACAGATTTTACTCATGTTGCCCATCTCCTGACTTTGGAAAGGGGGAACAACACATTTGCTCTAAGCACACGTGTGCCAACATCTAGAACAAACCACTACATGCTCTGCTGGGCATTTTCAAAAGAACTGTGTTATTTCTCTGTAAAAGTCAGGCAGTAGCTGAAGCCGTGAAACAATGAAGGGTGTGAGTCGTGCCTTTGTGTGTAAATAGTTAGTTCTTGAATTAGAAGACTGCTATCAGTCCTTGCCTGATACTTTCCGTTCTCTGTAGCTGCCCTGTGTTTGCTGCAATAATTTCAGCTTGTGCAATTTTTATTTTGGAACTGGGCTTTGTTAAACCCAGGGTAGAGAGATCTGTCCTGCTGTGGCCCACTTTAACAGTGTCTCCTGCCCCTCCTTCCTCTTAATTGAGTACTTACTCCATGAACTTTCAGTAGCAAGATCAGAGGCTGAGGACAGAAGATTCTCAATCATGGCAGCACTTCAGGATAAGGTGAACAAAGAAGAGACCATGTGTCTTTTAGGAGCTGTAGTTGTGTTATCTGACATTGCTCCCCTGGAGCACAGGCTGTGCTGAAGCTTTCACAAAAGTTATTTGGTCCTCATGGGTTCCCCTGCAGTACAAATGGCTCTTCACCTTGTCTGATGCTCTGTTCAGACACTGTAGGAGTTTTTGGTTCTTATCTGTCCAGTCCTCTCTTCAGCTGTGGGAATTCTTCCTTTCTGCCACAATGCAACAGCTATTAGGTACCTCCTGTGCATAATCCCAAGAACATTACCCAAATAGTAACCTACTCTGACTGATAACACAGGTCACAGATAAAGTCTTGTTTTGGGTTTGTAACGTCAGTCTTTGCTGAGGATGATGTTGGTAGACTCTGGGCTGGTTTGTCTGAAGACCCTTCCCATCACTGAAATACCTGTACTGGCACTTGTGTCTGTGTTTTGGGCAGTAATTGAGATTCCTTGTTGTCTCCCCTATGTAATGCAAACAGCTTTCTAATTAAAAGGCAGTTAGTGTCTAGCAGCAACAGGGGAGAAGCCACATATACCTCTCCAGTTGTTCTCATGCAGCTCATTTTCTTTACTTTAATGCTTTGTCCTTTTGTGTATTTGTTTCCAGCCTTATATGAGGCATCAAAGAACAGCAGACAGTGTCAACTGGGCTGTTGGATGAAGGCTGTTACTTCTTAAAATTTTTTTTTCTTTCAGGAGGCTTTAAGGTTCTGGGCTCCCAGTAGATCCACCTCTCAGTTCCCTTGGGCTGTGGAGCAATGAGAAATAACCACCTTCCTCCTTTAAAGCAGACTAATGAGGCCGCTTCAAAATCTTAACCAAACACAGTCCCTTCTGTGGGTGCCAAAGCCACCCTCTGCCTGCCTCTGACAAATGCAGAAGCGTGTGTGTGCCAGATGAGATGCCCCCTTTGCCGTCTCACTGCAGCAGCAGAGAAGCGGTTCTGTCAATGGCCTCTCTAATCCTGCAAGCACGATTTCCGTGACAAGAGGCTGAAAGTGTAAATCAAAGACTGTCACAGAGCAAAGATGACAAATCACTTTGACATTAACACTTCCTTGAAAAGCTTCATGGAAACCTTTTTTTGGTATGGAGGATGGTTTTCTGTATGTGTTTGGTATTGCAAGAGCCATTTGGATAAGAAGTTCAGGAGCTGTTCTGAAATTATTATAGAGCTACACAAAGACAGCAAACTGAGTGTGGAAAGGGTGTTTGTTTCTTGCTTGCCAGTTCAGTCGGTGCTGCTGAAGGCTGAAAAGTTTCCCTGCCCAATTGATTTTTGGACCATGTGAGCTGTATTGGTCGTAATTTTCCAGATGTCAGTTATTTTTTCATGTTTTACAATGGGATTACATTTGCTGTACGTCTTGGGAAATGAGTTAGTGGAAAGCTAAACCCTGTCCTCCAAGTGTGCTCGCTCTCATCCCACCAATACATCTTAAGATTTCCCTCTCCTCTTTGGTCCTTTAGCACTTTCTTTCAAAAAGACAGGAAAAGTTGCATGGATTTCGTGATCTGCTCGATGGGGCTAAGCCACTGATTTGTCAGGCAGTTGGCACTGTGTGATACTTGAGAAGAGAGGTGCAAAGTCAAGTAGGTTACAGGCAAATGTCCCCCACGAACTGGTGTTAGCATTCATCCCCCATCACAGAGCACTGCACTCGTTTCATGTAATAAAAGAGTTTAAAACAGCTGCAAAAAGAACCTGTTTCTGAAAAGGTAAATGAAATTGTTAGCTTATTAAGCTTATTAACTCTAGCGTAGCTCATTGGGGGATTTCTTGTCAGCTTCAATAGAACACTGAAAACAAGAACTGAATAAACTCTGTGGTGCCTTGCTCATGAAAGGCTTTGAAAACACTTCAGTAATCTGGGGTATCAGCAGCGTCTCCTCTCCCTGCTGGCTTGCAGCTGTAGGAAGCAGTTTGTTCTGCTCTTGCTATGCTCGCTGAGCCCAGCTGGGTGGATTTCATGACTGTCCCTGCAGAGCACTTCGAGTCTGGGCTGATAACATGCCATGTGAGAGCCCAGAATCAGGGAAGAACTTGGAATTTAAACACCAGAGCAGGAATTGTAACAGCCCCAATGTCAGGCTCCTAAGTAAGTATTGAAAAAAAGTTTTTCTTGGGGTGAATTGAAGCCTGCATCCTTCCTGTTAGCTACACGAAACTTTTCAGTTTGTGTTCCACATGGATTGTCATTTTGCCCTCTGACAGCAGCAGCACAATGCAGAAGAATTTCAGGAATGCATTTTCCAAAGTGCTCTTGAAAGCAGAAAGATTTGTGTGTAAGGAGTGGTGGCTGGCAGAGGGAAGGGGACAGGAGTATTTATTCAACCATCATGGGACTAAAGGGCTTTTTGAGAGCTCGCCAGATGTTTTAGAAGGAGGATGCACCACGCGTAAAGGCTGGATTCTGGATTCATCCCTATTTCAGGCACTGGTAGCATGGAAGTGTGTGGAAACATCTTCACGGTTGCCAGACTGAGCCTTTGATGTGCTTGAGTCTTTTGGGAGTCTCTGAAAAATATGAGATTTACACTATTGGTGTCTTCACTTTGAGTATGTCCTTTCCAGACCCTGACTGCCTGTGCAGCTCTGAACAGAGCATGGTATTGTCTGCTTGTACAGCAAGGTGTTGACTCTCGAGGGTGCAGCTCTAATGGATTTTTTGCCAGCAAAAGCTGCAGGCCATTCTGGATGATGTTAGGTGAATTGTGCTGGGGTTTGCAGCAGCTTTTTTTTTTTTTTCCACAGGCAGCAATGACAAGTTGTGTAAAAATGAGGGGTATCATTTATCCTCATCTGAAGGGGTTGCAAATCACTAACCCAGTCAGCTGCTTGCTGTAAATACAACAAATTGCCAGAGCTTTGGTGCTGCTGTTAAGGATTTCCCGTGGGTCCACAGCAGGTGAGGAAATAGATGCTCAAAAAGCAATTTTTGTATGGTTTTTGAAGGCCAGGTTCTTTCCTCATGCAGCTGTTACAAATGCAGTTGTTACAAAGCACACCACATTCTGCTGCCTCCTTCAGTCGATGATACACCGGCGGTGCAGTCCTCTGAGAGGACTCCTGCCTCCTTCATGAAGTATACCAAGTTCCTGTTCAGACTTTTTTTTTAACCCTGAAGTAGTTAAAGCAGTAGAGTGTCAGGAGGAGAATCCAGAGCAAGGAGGATAGTCCACATGTGTTGGTTAATAAGGGGCTGTGCTGGTGTGAAAAAAGCTGTGAGGTCCAAGGTGCTGTTTCAGGCGCAGTGCAAGAGCAGCCACCCTGTGCACGCTCCCTCCGCTGGGTTGCACAGTGGCTG
>NW_010415965.1:46688-59403 GCF_000710305.1 Buceros rhinoceros silvestris | reverse complement strand
CGCTGGGTTGCACAGTGGCTGCTCAGGGGGTCTTTCGGCATCTGGGTTTTGTCTGATGTGACTCCGCTTTTTTCTTCACTTGGTCTAGCCTCTCCTGGCATGTTGTTAACATCACATCAGTGCCCAATGTCACCTCAGAAAGCAGCTGCTGGAAGGAGCTGCTGGCAATCACAGTGAATAGTGCTGCCTTTTCCTTTGTAGCATTCTGGATTTTTTTCCACGCTGTACATGGGTTCTCCCCTCTGTCTGGGAGCTGTTTAACTGCCGTTCTACAGCTGTACTAACTCTTCCTGCTTTCCAGGTAAAGTAGCTCCTTGGAGAACTGGTGCCCTGCAAGATGTCATTCTGCTGTTGAGGGACCTGCTGAAGCCATAACTGTGAAAGGGGAGGCCTTCATCTCTGCAGTGTTACAACCAAACCAAGCCTCACCTCCTGAGGTGCTGTTCTTACAGCAGGCTGTGGATCTTCTGACCAAAACACCACCCTTCAGTTTCCCTGGTTTCCGGACTGCTGTGTTGGAATGACCAGAGTTCCTCTTTGCAAACTCAGCTCCCTCTTGCTCCAGGAGGGCTGCAGTGTCACAAAGCACGACAGGATGCAGCCCTGTGCACCAACTTGCAGCTCATTATGGTCTAAATAAGTTTTGCAGAAGATAGAAGACAAGAACCAAGCTGCCCCAAGGACTTATTTTGTAAAACCCTCATTCAGTTCTTCAGTCACTGTCAAACTTTGTTCATCGTTAAACAGACTTTGTGTTTAAAGAAAGTCAAGATTTTGGGCCTTAAAGAGGTGAGCTATGACTTTAGGTGGTAAAAACCTAAGCCATGCTGAAATGCCACACTGTGTGTTCAGTGTAGGATTTTGGGGTGGAGTGGGTGAGGGTTGACTCATGTAGGAAATTTTCTTAACTTGCTACTGATCTTTTTTTTAAACAATTGCACTAAGCTTTCATGATGACATTCTCATTGTCCGGAGGACCTCTGATCAGACCAACTTCAATAAGTGAGACCACAGGGAAACAGAAAGAATCAGGCATCCCCTAAACTACAACAGTCTGAGATTAAAAATATATTTTTGTAACTTTCCGCCCAGGGAGTAAAACCAGTGTTTTGTACTGTCCTGTGCCGACTGTAACTTGTCTACAATTCATCTGTGTTCCCTTTTTTCTAAGCAAAAGAAGTTCTCATGTAGAATGGTTAGACTGCAGGAAAAACACCTCTTACTTTTTCATGGAAGCTTCACGTCAGTGATGTTAATCTGTGTCAAACTGGAAGTTTTCCCCTACCACCTGCTTGACAAATCCCACTGAACTCAAGGATGCATTTTGACCCATCCCTCCCTGCTGTGCTTTGTGCTGCAGAGGTCAGAGCTGTGGGATGACACTATGCGAGTTGGATTGCTGCATCTGGAGGGATTGGGTTTAGGAGACCGCAAGCATGTACACTTTCCAGGCCATCGTTAGAAAGGGCAAACCTAACTGGTTTAGTTTCTTGACTTTGTGGTTTTCCTTTAAAGTAACCACAGACGCATTTCAGGCTTTACTGCACCCCTTAACACCTTTTATTTGGGGTTTTTAAGCTGGCTGGAACTTTGCTTTTCTTGCAGAATGGCTGTTTTCCAATTGTTTTAGGATTTTTGCTTGCCCCTCCACTAGCCTCCTGCAGTTATCACCCCTCCCAGAGTCTAGGGAGTTTCTGGCAAAGCACCCGTGTTGCAGCAAGCTGCCAGTTTGGGGTTTTTTTCTCTTTTTTTTTTGAAGGCCTGTTGGGATTTGAGGCTTGCCGAGAACACTGAACTGCTTTGTCATGATACCATGATCTATGACAGCTCTCCATGGTTCCCTTGGGCCCTGCAGTCAGTAAAAGGAGGTGAAGGGGAATATTTTTTCCCTTTCCCAGCAGCCTTGTGCTTTCGTTAAAGCTCCCATAACAGAGCTTGCTTTCCCTAGCCGTGACTCAGCAGAGGCTTTGCAAACAGCCCACTCAGACTGGATGGAGAAATCGCACAGCAGCCTGTTACATTAATATTAGTCATCAAGGCAATACAAAAATGCTGCGTTACTGTCATTCATGGAATGAGTTTGTGTCGTTCCATGTTACTGTTACTAAGCAATATTTAACATGTCAGCTGCGAGGTGAGGATGGGGCCGTGCAGGTTATGTTCTGGCTGCAAGAATCAGTAGGTTGAATGATGCTACGGGTTGAGATAAGATACAGGGCTCTTTCCCCACCTAGATAAAACAAGTTTCAGACTCAGGCTGGATGATTCTGAAGGAAATACTGTGTCTCTTCAGGACTAGTGTACTTTGAAGACCAGGAGTTGAACTTCTTAGGCAAACTGAGTCCTTTTGAAGTCAGAGAAGTGGAGATGCTGAGAGGAGAGAGAGGTGAAAAGCTTCTGTTTGCGTCTGTGGAAGGAAGCACTGGAGCGAGGTGGCTGCCCTGCCTGAGCAGGCACCATGGCAACGTGTTCATGTCCACTCTTCTGCCAAACTCATTAAGCTCAGCATCAGGCACACTGGATGAGTGGTGGAGAGGGAATGAAAGCTCTTTGCACAAGACAGGCAAGTCCAAGTTATGTAGCAGAAGGGTGAGAGGAGAAAGTGCCTAAAGGACACTTCTCTTTTGCAAGGGTGAGTCAGTTCTTGAAATCAGGAGTTTTTCTAACAGGTTTGGTCACTTGCTGAGTTAGGCTGGCAAAGACATCCACTCCACTTGCTTGTGGCTGAATATCCCACTGTTTCCATAACGTGGATAAACCTCAATGGTAGACAGGGACCAGGTATTAAAGATGTTGAAGACAGGGGTGCTCAAGTGCCGCTGGGATGCTCTGGCTCCTCGGTGAGGTTCCAAACCGTGTGCCATAAGCTTAAAAAGTGCTTATTGGGAAGCAGCAGCTGCTTGGTGGAAATAAAAGGCCAACCTCACTGGCTGCTCATGGTCATGGAAATAATCCGAATGCTCTGTTTGATACTCAGTTGCTGTTGCAAATGTGAGGCAATGTTTACCTCTACAAAAGTTGCTGTATGTGATTTAAAGTGTCTGGTTAAATATTCTATAGTTATATTTAGTTAAGATTTTAAGAGCACTTGACGTGACTCATCTAATAGTATATATATGAATATTTTTTTAATAGTAGGAATTAGTTTAAAACAGTTTAATTTGAACTCTTTGGTTCAGGTAGTTCTAGGAGTTCATTGGAGAAGGTATAGCCATTAACCACTACAGGAGTGTTTTACTCTCATGTTCTGTGTATTTTACACTGCAGATTTAATCTGATTGTGACTGTAATGTGTCTTAGTGTCTGCTGCTATTTTGCATAGTCAAACTTGCGTTGTTCAAGAGCATTTTTAAAGGCCTATTTTTTTTGTTACAGAAAGTGAAAAGAGAAATGTTCTTACAGATCTTTGCCTGTAACTTGCTCACAGCTTCAAAAAACCCCTCTGACTAGTAGCAGAGTCAAACAGAGCAAGTAAATGAGAGGCTTTCCTGTTTGTGCATGCTGTGCTGTGGAGGAAAAACCCTGCACAGAATTGCAGCTTCTCTACTCCCACCACAGCCCTGTCACCAGAGATGGCATTTGAGAAGCCAGAAGTTGGTGTGCCACGCTTGCCTGTAGAATTAACTCAGAGGTACAGAGATAGCTTTGTATTCGGGTGGTATAATCTCTGCAGGGTGCTGGGCTGTGGCTTTCATTAATTTTTTTTCTTCTGTTCGTTGAGTTGCTGCTGCTGCAGTTTTGTGCCAGGAGTTAGCAGGACCATGTGTTTTGTTTTGTGCAATCACTTGAATTTTTTCTTTAAAATGTTTAAGAGAATTCATCCTTGTGACCAAAGCTTTTTCAAGAAAAAAACTGGTAAGACAAGTTTGAAAGGAATTCTCACGTCTCAGCAGAAACTGCCATCATTAAACATGTTCTTGAAATCCGCTTTGTGTTGTGTGTTATGTGAGGAGGGAATGGGGCTGTGTCTTGAAGTTTGGTGAATTTGAGAGCCTTGGCTGATCCCTCATTAGAGGGCTACAAGTCCCTTTGTCCTGTAACCCTGAACCAAAGTGTGACAAGGGGGGGAACTGGCTTCAGCAACACAGTAGAGAAACAGGTTTAGTAACAAAGTCCCCATCAAGAAGCTATGCTTACATCTGCATTCAAAAGGCAAAAACCTCTGCAACAGAGAAGTTCTCAGTACCTTCAGCTACAGCCATGTTTGGTACCTTGGAGCCCACAACCTGTAGACCCGTTGCCCCAGAGTCCAAGCCCCGCAGAGTGAGCCAAGCTATGTCCCCTCCCTGGGGTAGCCAGGCCACACCACACCACAGCCATTGGACTTCCTTCCACTTCAGTCTTGCTTGACCAAGTTCCCTGTCTCTGAAGCAAGTTTGCATGGCAGCTTTCAGGGCATGGTGAGATGCTGAAGTGCTAGAGGTGAGGGTCAGCACTACCTGAGGCTGCTTAGTTGTTGTGCAGTGTTAGCAGGACTCTGAAGACTCTCTTCCCCTTGCACTATCTTACCTGGAGTGTGGATGCTCCTAGACCCTACAGCAGCCACAGGACAGACTGATCCAGTACCCTGTGCATGAATCAGCTCCCCTTCTCTCCCACATACGTGATTGCTCCTGCTTTGATGTCTTCACACCTTCAGTAACAGTAATTCTGTGCTGCAGGCAAAAGGCAGCTGCTGTCCAGCCTTTTAAATTATGTCCTGCCAGTAAAACATCCCTCAATCTAATTCAAAATACCTAAGATGCTATCAGTCCTCAGCCTTGAGCTAGCTGTTGTGCAAAGCTGGTTTGGGGAGGAAGTTCAGGACCCATCAAGGTGAGCCCCAGCCTAACACTGAGCTGGGGGTAAATAGGACAGGCCATTCTTAGCATAGAGCTGCAGAAGTGAAGACACCTCATAATGAGCAGGCAGCAGCTGCAGTCTCTGGGTGTCCTTACCTTTCTGATGAGATCAAGTGGAAGATGAGCAAGTGACCAAAGACATGGTGTAAATTATTAGCCAGGTAGGAGTTGAAAAGCTAGAGCTTGATGAAGCTGATTGCAGCTGGGGCTCTGGGCAGAAAGGGCAGGGCTCAGGTCAGCTCTTGCTGAATGCTGACATAGGGGAAGCCTGAAGCTACGACTAAGTTCTTGCACAAGGAAGATCTTCTCAGACAAGTCTTCAGATACATACATGTTTTTTAAAGTGGATCCTGTTAAAGGGTTGTTTCTCCGATACCTACCAGAGTTCTACATGGGCCAGAGTATAACACAAATTCTCTTCCCTGCACCTTCATACAAGCTGCTGCTCTTAGTAGCAAGTCTGTGGGCAAGTGTAAGGTTTACTGAACAGAGCTGCCTAACACACACATATAACCTGGAAAGGGGAGGGGTGCCTTTCTTGTGTCTGTGTCAGTGATCTCTGGGTGCCTTGATACAGCTGCAAAGTTGTCAGCAATGTTTGGTAAGTGCTGTCAGAGACATTAGCTTAACGCTGAGGCAATTTGAATTATGCCTGACAACGAGCTCTATTAAAAGTATGAAACAGGAATAGCTCTAATTGCTTAAGACCAAGTAGTCTGTAACCAGATTGCACAAAAACATCACTGAAGATAGTTCATCTCCCTATCAGCCAGCAATTACCGGTTTCCAAAAGACGGGAACTCTTCTAGCTCTGCTTTCTGACATCTACTGCCAACTCAGCCCCCCACTGGCTCACTCCTCCAGTGACCATTTGCTCGTGGCACGTTAATATAACTCAAACCAGCACTTCTAGCTCATGAAAAACGCTCGCCGGTTCAGGAAGGGATGGCCATTGCTTTTAAAGCTAAGCAACAAAGAGTGTTAAAAATGCAAATACAGTTCTTGATGGCTTAAGAGGCATAAAGCTGCTTTCTAGGCTTTTCACTCCCCTGCCGCTGGTTTCTTATAAGCCATCTTGTTGACTCGCTCCCTCCACACTGCGGGACTGGCAGCACTGGGGAGCCCAGCTCCCCCCAGCTCCAGGGGAGAACCTGCTTTGGCTGCCAGTGGACAATGCAGGGGAAGGCAGGTCCTGAGGGGCTTCACCAGCTGCTTCAAGGCTTCAACCAGCATGTTTAATCTCTGTTTTGGAAGAGTTTACAATCTTAATTGCCAGCCTTCAAATGCTGCCAGCCCTGGCTTGAGAATACACTCCTGGTTGTTGCCTGGCACTGCCCACTCGATCCCTCCCATCGATGGAGGGAGCCCACTGATCGGCACATGAAGCAAGGACTAGGATTCCCTGGCCAGAGTTTCAGCTTCATAGCGTGCAGATGGGGGGGCTGCTGATTTGAAACATCGAGAAGGATAAAGATTAGATAACTTACTGCACCATTTCAGCCAGGTTGATTTATTTGAAGGCTTTCCTATGAAAGGTAACAGATATCTACATGAATCCTCTGGGTTTCTTACGCTGGCTCTTTGTAGATCATTTAATTCAATGTACACGTTATTACTCTGGCGTAGCAACAGAGCCCTGCTAGGGACCTTTACCAGTTCCAAACCCAAATGACCGAGTTCAGCCATCTAAAAACCATCATCTCATGCCATCACCATCTAAAAGCCAGTGAAAAACTGGCAGCAGCCCTCCTTACACACGGGTGGGAGAGCAGCTCGCTCCAGGCTGTAGGATCACAGAAGCCAGACTCTCTCCTCCAGACTTGCTGGCCCTGCTCACAATAAATCCTCAGCTGCGAGCTTCAGAGGTGCACTTCTTGCCAGGTAACAAGTCTGTTAAAGGGACACAAGGGGACCTGGGCTGATGTGACTGGTTCTCATCAGCTCTGGTGCCAGACCAAAATAATTACTGTGCTGCTGCTGAGCAAAAATGCTTCAAATTGTCATCAGTTCCTTGAGGGATCACTTCTAAACCCTTTGCCTTCCCCCAGCTGTTTTTTCCGTAAGTTTCCAGAGTGCCTCTGCCCCCACGCAACCATCTTCAGCTGAAGTGAAGCTCTTCTTTATGGACACTTTTCTCTTCTCCTGCCCTCAATTCATAAAGGTTTAAGCTTGGGTCAAGAACATTTGACCTCTCCCCACTTCATTTTTGCCTGCCTGTCAGCAGAGTTGTCTCAGCAACGCCTTTTGGACAGAGTCTGAAATTACCCAGCTGTCTCCACCTTCCTGTGTGAGGACTCCTGTGGTTCAGAGCCCAGTGGCATCGAGATGTTTCTCAGGAAAACAGAAAACACAGTCTGTTTAGGCAATTCCTCCTGTTTCCTTTCCTTGATCCAGTGACTATTTTTTCTTTTTAGTCAGAGCAGTTCCTCTTGACGATGGTGCAACAATGCTCTGACACTCAGAAGTGAATGTGGTGGTCCCTGCCCTTCTTCCTCTGCCAGCTCATCTTCCATCCAGCTCCCTCTGCTATTTCTGCCACTCACTTCCCAGTTACCTTACTCCCATCCCCAGCTGTCGTGAGTTACCTGCAGCTACAGGTTAGCCCTTGAGGGTAAAGCTGTGGCAAAGGAGAAAGGAAGTTGTTTCTTTTGGATTAAGAAGGCAAAACTTTGCTGCCAACAGCCTGATAAGGGCAGGTCTTGCTAGAAAAGCCGATGTTATCCAGAACACTGCTGAGATCCTCAGGAGCCACTAACACCCAAGGCTGACACCACACCAAACCCACCAGCTGATAAAAGCCACACATCCAGCCTGTACAGCAGCAATGAGCAACCCCCCAAACACAGCTCAGCCAGCTGATGCTCCAGCTCTAACCCCACCCTAAAGCCACCATGGGCTTAGGTACAGAGTTTGCAGGTGTGGACGCAAAGGTGGCACTACACATAGAGGTGACATCCACCATGGTCTGCACACAGCAGAGCACGTGGCCCCGAGTTGTCCAGGCACACACGTCCATGGATCACCCTTTGGTGGTACCGCTTGGTAATGAGCAAACTTCAGCACGACTTAATTCGAGGATCCAGCCTGAGCTCCCATAGTGAAGAGTCAGGACTACTAAAGCTGTATTGGCAGCCCTGAAGCTCGCTGAGCTTAAATGAAACAGCAGCACAGCTCAGGATACTTGCAGACAGGGCAAGGTTTTCGCCAAAGAGCTGCTACCTAATGAGCTGTTCGAGTGAACAACTCACTCCGTCCCTCTGTGTATATGTGATACTTCTAAAACCACATATTTGCAGCACATTGTTTGCTGCTGTTCAAGGAAACAAACGATTTGCTTTTAACATAATCACTATCAGAAGTAAATTATTCAGCATTTGCTACTTGGAAGTTAAAAAGGGAGTGTGAATTTCTTTTTAGTTTCTTCCTCTTTTTTATAATAGATATACAAGCTGCAGGGCACACTTTTATGCTCCTGTAACCAAGATTTTGTAGAATTGACTAATAATCTATTTTGCATATTTATAAACACTTAATTATTTATTAATGGAGCATTTCAGGAGTAAATTTATAATCCTGCCATGTGATCTCAGCCTTTCAGGAAAAAAATGGTTGCTCACATCAAAGTTGGAAATTAGCACTGGCATAACAAAGAATTGAGCGAGAGTAGCTCGTTAGGGTGAGAGCAAACAGGCAAGAGCCTTCCTCAAGAATGAAGACACGCATGATGGCTCAAAAAGCCCACATGAGGTGTCAGATACAGACACGGCACTCGAGACGTATCGATTCCCTGCTCCACTTCTATAAACCCACAAGAACATAGTGCAGCCCTGCAGCCATATCAGAGCACTGGTCCAAGTTGCCAGCACTGCTCTCAGCCACTTCATCTCCAAGGTATTTCAGGCATCAGGAAGAGAGTGCTGATGCCCTCCTTGGTGGATTCAACCCTTAAAGACCAGCTACAGCTATCCCATCTCCTCCCCACAGCCCCCCCGCTAATGCTGGAAGTCACAGACCACTCACCCATTCCCGGTATCAAAGGTAGATGTTTCAGGCACCCCCTCTCCCCCCCAGATCATTACCAAACTACCCAGAGATGGGTGCTAGGAGCAAAAACAAGCACATATACACATACAGTTTCTGATACCACCATTGTTTCACTTAAAAAACTAAACAATCACACATCTTCTAGGTACTCAGAAAAAAAACCTCTGTGCTCTTTTTTTTTTTTGCCTTACCTGCCTGTGTGAAGCCCCTGGAGATTTGTCCCTATCAAGGCTGCTAAGCTCCTCTGGTCTCCACAAACTCTTTGTCCCAAAGCACCTCCCAGCCACCTTGCACCACTTACAGTGATTACTCCCCTTGTGCCCTTTATATTTTCTGGTCTTGACCAGCATCCAATCAAGTGAGCCAACACCTGCCAGGTGCCTTCCTTGCTAAAGATGCTCCTCCCACCCCAGTCCCCATCTATTAGACCCAGGTGGAGGAGGAAGCCCAAGGGAGAAGGCCTGAAGGCTATAGACCCAAAACAGAGTTGACAGCTTACATAAAGATGTAGTTGTGGACTGAAGGCTTCTGAGTTATGCAGGTCCCTCACATCACAGCCTTGTAAGAGCAAGGATGCTGAGGCTATCCCAGTGCTTGCACCACGGCCATGCTTCCCCTGGGACACTGGTAGAACATGCTGGTTTCAGAAGCCACGTGTCCAGCACTTCACAACACAAAGCAAAACCCTCCGACAGCTTCAGTGCTGTTGCACGCATTTCCTAGCCCTAGAAGATGCTTTCTCCTGGCTGTTTCCGGACATAAATGACACTTGCTACCCCCCTGCCAGGGCAGCGTCATTCAGTCGTTTAACCATGGCTGGGCTTGGCATCCCTACCTGCTGCACGGCTGGCTGGCTTTCTGAGACAGAGCTTGCAGCTCACGCCAACCTGTGCAGCCTGAGCCATGGGGAAGACCTCAGAGAGCTCCACCTCTTAACCAGGGCTTCCCAGGATGGACAGGACATAACCATCCTGCACAGAGGGCTGCAAAACCTACGGCCCCAAGAAACCTCACATCAAAAGCCCAAGAACCGCATTGGGCTCTTCTCCACCCAGAGCTGGCAAGCAGTGAGTGTGTAACGAGGTCTCTCTTGGGAAGGGAGAGGTGATTAATGAGTCTGGCTCGTAAAAGCTTGGACAGGGAACTGAGGAGACGTGCCGGGCCCTTCAGCAGCAGCCGGGTGCAAGCTGGGTCTCCTCCCGTCACAGAGAGCTGCTGTGCATCCTGCCCTGCACCGGAGGCATCAAGGGGCTGCCGCTGTTACAGGCCAAAAGCCTCTGGAAGGTGACGTTTTCTGCACTGATTTTATTTTTCTGAAAGGAACTTGGAGCATTTGGAGTTTTCTTTGATTTGAATTTCAGAGGAAGCGGAGCAAGCCGGCTGTGCCTTGCCTCCTGACGGGGAGCAGGTGCGGAAGAACAGAAGTAGGGGAGAGAAGGTGAATCGAGCCGCCGTTTGGCAGCGTACCCAAGTGTGGCAGCATGTCGTTTATGCCGCTTAATTGTTCCCTGCAACTCAAGTAATGTGGAAGGCATTAGTAATAATAGCAGCTTCATTATGTTCCTTCTTTGATGTGCTGTCTAAAAAGCTGAAGTCTGAGGAAGGACATTAGGAACCCAACATTTCAGGCTTCCTTTGGCATTCTGTTTTTCTGCAGAATCTGAAAATACTTCATGAAGTATTTTATTTATTATTAAGGCCTAATACAAATATGCACAAACAGAGGAAACCTGCACAGAGAATACAAATAATGAGGTTTTGCAGGTGGGGTGTTGATGGTTAGTGTTAGTCAGGGGCTGTGGTACTGCAGAGCTGAGCTTTTGCACCCCACGTCTTCAACCCTCCCAAAAATGCATGAGCAAAGTCCAAGAGCCCTTGATAAGAGCTGCTTTTATTTAACACAGAGCAAAACATGTCCTGTTGGCTCAGAAACCTTGCTGGGATGGAGGTAGGAAGGTGCAGGGGACACAGCATGGTTTGAAGAGCTGCGGGAGGAATCTGTTCCTGCCACCTTGGCTGTCGTGGAGGTCAGCTCAGACCCTGCCACTCCATGTTTAACACGGCCAGTACATTAAATCATCTCATCCAACGGCTCCGTCTACATCTTCATCACGCCCCACTGGCCATCTCTCATCAGTGGGGTGTTTGGAGATGCGGGATGGCACCTCTGAGCGCCCCGGGGCTTTCACAGCTTGGTGCCATTCAGCCTGCAGCAGGACTGAAGGAAGGAGGAAGGGTTCCTGCCAAAGACACAGTCCGTTCAGCTGCGGTGCTGCTGAGACAAGAGTAGAGGCAGATTTTGTGTGCTGCCAGTTCCCAGCCAACAAGCCCTTTCCATCCCCAGCAATAAAAAGCCAGAAGGACCCTGATCCTCTGCCACCAACACAAATGTGGAGCTATCCCACTGCTTGCAAAAATATCCATGCCTCGTGTATACAAGCCGGACTGGTTTTCTTATCACCCCAGTGCACAAAGGGAGACGTGCTAAAGAGACCTTTTAATGGCACTGGGGAAGGTGGATAGGTGGTTGTGTGAGAGATACGCACGTGAGATGCTGGAGTTTGTCACAACTCAGCCTCCCTTTCTGCCCGAGGAGGTCTGCAGCCAGCAATGTTTACACTGTCAGAGGGTATTTACCATTGCCGCTGCCATGAGATGTCCTGACACTTGCTGGGGAGCACAGACTCACTGAGAAGGAAGAACTCAATGCAGCAACAGCCTGGAGCGATAGGAGGTGAGAAAATCCTTTTGTACATAAGACAAGAGGCTAAGTTGAGATTTCACGGTTTGCAGAGACACGGTCTTTGCAGTGACCTACATTCATACATGATATATGGGACCAAACATAAACAAGACAGGATGAAAGCAGAAGCGGTGTGCAGTTCCCAGGAAGGCTCTGGGAAGCTGTGCTGGCCGGAGCTGGTCCCTCGGTGTGCGGATCAGTGCTGCACCAAGTGTGGTGCTCCTGAATCAAGCCGAGGCGCCTGAGCTGTGTTCCATCAGCTAACAACCAGGTGAAATCTGTGACAAATGCACTCTCCCTGGGCCGCCTCAAAAAGCTATCAATAAGAAGAAGTGAAGAGGAGCATGGGTGGAGATTTGTTCAACGCACCTGAGTCTTGAAATAAATAGTTCAGGACAGAGTTGGGGCTATTCCTGTTCCTTCACCTCTTCAAGCCATGCTGTGTCCCTGGTGCTAGACATGCCCTAGGTGAACACTGTTGTCCTTCCAGATGTTACTGTGTCACTCAAAGGCCACCAAGCCCAGCTAAGTGACCTGGGTGGCGGTTTTTAGGTAGCACATGCCTTCCTCAGGATATGTGGGAATCAGAAATGATGGTTTTTTCCATGCCTTGTCCTCAGAGCATGCAACAACGCTACTTTTTTCACCCCTTTTCTCACCCTGTTCCTCTTCTTTCATTTGATTTTGTCTGTTCTTTTGTGTTTACCTCATAGAAGGAGTTACTAATAATAGTCTAGTATCATTTAAAATGTCCTCCCAAACGTGGGGAATGCAGCAGGCGTGTGACGGCTTTTCCTTTTTCCCTGTGCACGAAATCCAGTCAGTATTACTCATATTTTCTCAAGACTAAAAGTATTCCAGGTGGTGAGGTGACATGATGGATGGAGTGAAGATGAGGTCTGAAAATATCAGCGAAATTGGCACTTTCGTACAAGACGGATGAAGAATAATTCCCTTATTCACAAAATGCACCTACCAGGTTTTTTTTCCTACCCCATGTGAAGGAGGAAGAAACCTGAAGCAAAAACCAGCCTCCAGTGAAGCCAGCGGCAGGAGGGGCACCGATGGCGGCCAAAACCGGGAATAG
>NW_010415965.1:33617-46657 GCF_000710305.1 Buceros rhinoceros silvestris | reverse complement strand
AAGCCAGCGGCAGGAGTGCCACCGATGGCAGCCAAGCCAGGACATCGCTGATGGAGCTGCCAACTGCCCATGCCTCTGCCAGGGGCTGCCATGCAGTAGGTGCATCTTCATGTGCTCCTGCCAGCCCTGTTCAACATATTAGTAAGACAACAGGAATGATAAAATTCCTTTTGTTGTCCATCCTTCTCCTGGAAGGCAGAAATACAGATAGTCCCGTGTGAGTAGATACCTTTACACAGAGACCTGGGTTTGCTGTTGCCTTGGGCAGGGCATCGTTGATCTACGTGTGCAGGACGCGGCTGGTCTAGGCAGCGTCTGCTTTGGCAAGGTCGTACCTTCCCTCCTTGGACACCTGGTAAAGCTGCACATTCATGTGTGTATTCCAGAGTCAACTTGAAGCTAGAAAATGTAACACTGGCAAAAGGGGCTTATTTGGAGCTGTGAATGTAGGTCATGCTGAAGATCAGTGACCTACATATCCCAGGTTTGAAACTGAAGAATAAAGTAACGGTCGTCAAGCCCTGCAACCATCCTGCTGCTGCTCCTGAGATGGGGGAAAACCGTCGAAGGTCCAGAACAGGGAGGGAGATGGCCTGGTTTAGGGACTATTGAGATGTGCTAGACTGGCTGTGGAAATCCAGTTTGTAAGCCAATGCTGTGCTCCTACTGAAAGAGCTGTGGGCACCCTGGAGTGGCTGCTGGGTGAGGGATCAAGGGTGCCTGGGGGGCTGGTGGCAGATGTACAGCTCATCCCTTCAGAAAATCAAGGCTCGCTACCCTATGGAAAAAGTTAAATTATTTGCCTTAGGTCTATCAGGTCATTTTTTAGCAGATCAAACTCATGAACCAGGATCTCTCTCTAGGGAGCATGAAACGATGAGTCCTGCTCCCCTCTCCCAGTCACAGCTCTAAGTGTCCCTTCCATCTTTTGCCTCCAGACCCATGTGCTGCCCTACTGCTGCTCCTGCCCCTCCTCAGCTCTCAAGCACCCAAAAGCTGAAACAATGGCTTGAAAGGATTTGAAAAGATCCCAGTCGAAGCTTGTTTGTTTATTCATCTGTACTTTATTGTGTTTTATACAGGCTTGTCTCCTAATTAACTTGAGTACCTCAGCAGATGCCTGTTTGCACACTTTTCTGCACACCCTGCCACCTGCAAGGCCTTGTTAGAGTTGGGAAAACGAAAACTGAGCACGGACTCAGATTCAGGAGCTGGAGCTACAGAAAAAAACACCCTTTAAAGCGAATTTGGGCTCAGAGGAGGATCACTGTCTTCTGCTCAGGTCATCAATGCCACATGCTCACATGGCGCATGAGAGCCGGAGCGGCCGTGCCCAGTCCGAACACGTCCTCCTGGGCGCGTGTTTGATGTCGGAGAGATGGAGCACGCTGGATTTCAGGCTGCGTGAAGGTCAAGAGCCAGGGCACAAAGACTTTCTTGGCAAGTTCGGGCAATTAGCAGCCCTTATCGAATCCCCAGCAGCATGTGTGCTGCTACCTCTGTGCAACCTGTGTAATCTCCTTGGGTTTTTTAGCGTTTGCCGTCGCCAAAGCCTTAGGAGGGCATCAAGTGTGAGACATCCTGTTCACCTGTCTTGATGTTAGCTGAAGAATTATTAGTATAATAAACATTTTACCTGCTTTTTCAAGCCTCGGTGCAGAACATTTTGTAGAATTTGACTGCAAACCCGTACCCTGTGGCTTTTGTCAAAATACTAAATACTGAACTCTCCGCTCGCCTCCCTTCTGACATCATTAATGATAATAATCATCCCCCCACAGCTGCTAATCCTCTTTGCAAACGCTCTGCCAAGTGCCGTTCTGAGCCTCCTCTGCCCTGCGAATTCTGCAGTCATTTATATCAATTCCATAGGACCGTGGAAACAACCTGGTGGCACTTTAAACCGCTGTAAATGACCACGGGAGAGGGAGGCCAGCAGAGACGGGCACACACCGTTCAGGGATGGCTCAGCCAGTGATCGAGGTTTGGACTGCTGGGACCTGGAGTGTAGCTGCTGTCCTTCAGCCTGGGTATGGCACAGCCGTGTCTTGCCAGAAAGGAGTAACTCACGCGAGGAAAACAGTGGCAGAAGGCACTAGCCAGAGCAAGGATCCGTCCTGAATCCTGCCTCAAAGCTTCAGGTGTACTAACTTGCTTTTATTTTTAACATGGACTAAACCTAGCCCGGTTGCTGTGTTGAAAACAGAACCTGCGGGTGATTACCCTGACCCCCTGACTGAGGTACCCATTTATTTTTCACATCTATCTTCTCTTGATGTGCAGGTGTTAAGTCTCAGCTCATTTCACACTCCTCTTTAAAATCACCTCTGAAGTGATGGGTCCCCTCAGACTAATACTAAAGCAATGATTGCAGCATCTCTGGGACAACCTTTGCGATGGGCAGAGATTAATCAAGGACCAGCTATGGTGCAAATTCAACCTCACAAGAGAGTGGCAATACCTTGAATGCACCCGCATATAATGGTAACAGTGAGCTTTTATTTAATGTTCTCTAGCAATCAATCTCCAAGAGCTTTAACGAGGTGGGCTTCTGTTTTGCTCCTCCTTTAGAAAACAAAGAACTGCACAGAGATGCTGAATTATTTTCTCCAGTTCATACATTTTAAGAACCAGGAAAAAAAATCCCAATTAATATCCTTCTGATGAAATTTTCAATTCTGTGTGCTTGAAGTTTTCCACGGCAACAACGTGATTTTTATAGATGTTCTTGATGATGTTCTTGATGATGTTCTTGACTAAGAAAACCCAAATCACATCAAGATGAACCAACCTGTGCACTTCAGGCATGTTTATCTAGCCCCCAGGATGCCTCATAGACCCCGCAGCTCCCCAGGGAAGTGTTGCAGTTAGCAGAGGGGTACCAGGACATGTTAGATCCAAACTGTGATGCCAGTGGGGCATTTCAGCCAAGTGGGTGAATGTTGGGCAGGCTGAAACCTTTCAAGGTTTTCTTAATCCCTATGTGTGTGCATTTGTGTAGCTTTCTCTTCTGTGAAAATTCTTAGGATCACAGAATGGTTTGGGTTGGAAGGGACCTTAAAGATCTCCTAGTTCCAACATCCCCACCATGGGCAGGGACACCTTCCTCTAGACCAGGTTGCTCAAAGCCCCGTCCAACCTGGCCAACACGTCGTTAACCAGAATGTTTCATTTAACGAGTCGGGTTTGTGGATCTCACTTCTCCCCTTGTAGCGGGAGGAACTACAGCAGGCTGCAGCATCCCCCCTTAGCCCCGTCCAACCTGACCTGGAGCACTTCCAGGGATGGGGCATCCACAGCTCCTCTGGGCAGCCTGTACCAGTGTCTCACCACCTTCACAGTGAGGAACTTCTTCCTCGTATCTAATCTAAATCTACCCTCTGTCAGTTGGAAACCGTTACCCCCCAAGCTGTCACTACAATCCCTGACAGAGACCCTCCCTATCTTCCCTGTAGGCCAACTACAAGCACTGCAAGGCTGCTGTAAGGTCTGCCCAGAGCCTTCTCTTCTCCAGGCTGAACAACCCCAATTCTCTCAGCCTGTCCTCACAGGAGAGGCGCTCCAGCCCCGAATCGTCTTCACGGCCTCCTCTGGACCTGCTCGAGCAGATCCATGTCTTTCTTGTGCTGGGGCCCCCAGAGCTGAACGCAGTACTCCAGGTGCTTGTGCTTTTGTCATCATTCCCCAAGAAAGCAAATGCTGAGACACTGCAGTGGGAATGCTCTTCTCCTGATGGGTGAGTAGGATGGATTTAAAGCTGCAGAGGGATGGAGCATACGATTTTCCCGTTCAGAGATCCCCTCCCTTTGTGCTCTTAACAGAGAGCAAATTTGTGTCCTGCCTCAAAGTTTTGAACTGTCCACATGTTCAACTTTATGCTAACTATTGAGATGTCCAAAAGAAAACAGCTTTTCCTTGCGGTCTGTAGAAGGTCGCCAGTCCAGGTCTGTTGGTGCAGCTTTTCCCCATTTCTCCCTCCTAGTTTATTACAGCCCTGAGAAAAGGCCACTGCAAGACTTCATTCTTTTTTCATGAAATGCCTTGCAGTATATTTACCAGCACATTGTAAAATCTTACCATAAATAATTAAAACTACAGCTGTCGAAATAAATGGCTGAAGTCCATTTTGGCAATGCTATGAAATATTATCCTAGCAGGTTGGGAGAGAGGGAGGGTTTTTGTTGTGGTGGCTGCTGGCAGCCAGGAGCCTGGCAGTGCCCTGCAATCAGCAATCGGTTTCCCAGTCATTAGTTCAAATTAGAGCAGCTCTGATGACAAGTCCAATGGCAACTCCAGCGCCTAATGGCTGAGGAAGGTGCGGACTGACCCTTCTCACAAACAGAGCAGAATGCTTTATTTTGTCCCAGTTTCTGCACAAAGCAGTTGTATAACGCTGTGTCCAGTTGGGTTTGCAGCCAGGAGGTCTGGAGCCAGCAGCGAGCATGTGGCTTTAGTTAGAGAATCAGAAATCTCAGCAAGAACCAGTGAAATCCCGGGCTCTGGGAAGGTTGTGACCACCATGTGTTTTGCAGACCGCAGTCTCCCCAGTGGCTTTTCTTTGGATGTTTCAGATCCACCTTTTCTTTATCTCCTCTCTCAAAATAGAGCTAAGGAGACTTGTTCGCTGCAAGTGAATACACGTTGGGTTGGACAAAGCCACCAGGGGAATGTGTGCAGGCAGGATTTAGAATGCGTGCAGCAAGCAAAGGTCTTAGAGGAGACAGAGCTGGAGGTGGTAGGAGTTTACATTTGGGGCTTGTTTAAAACTGCCGGTGCGGGCTCTGGCTCTCAAGGTCTCGGCTCTCGAGGTCTCTGCTCCCAGCAGTACAGCATCAAGATCAAGCTCTTAAGATCCCCTGAAGCTCTGGTTTCTCTCCCAGTCATCAGGCTTACCCTGAGGAGATTTTCCTACCTGATTTCTAACAGTGAAGGTCCTGACCCAGGAGCTGCAGCCATGGAGGAGATGAAAATAAGTTATGGCTGAGAGTGTGATGTGAGCTCCAAGTAAAAGCTGAGCTTTGCAGGGATGGGCAAAAGGAGTGCTGTGAGCTTGCACAACTTTTTTCACTGGTCATGCGATACCTGGGGTTTGTGAAGTCACAGCTCTTGAACTTGAGGTTATTTGAGATGCTCAGCTTTCATTAGTATGACAAAGTTGTGAGTTTCTAGTCTTCATGGTTACAGAGAAAAAGCTTAAAAAAGACCCTGAGAACCAGAGAAACAGAACAAATTTAAAAATAGATGGCATACAGAAAAATGCCCACAGGTATTAAAAAAAATTATTGTTATTTGGGAGGGATATTGAACTCTGGAGTTACCAGCTCCAGAGCTTGTACTTCCTTCCCTGGAGAGAGAAGCAGCCTGAAATGGCAGGAGTTTTTCATGGGTTTTTTTCCTGTCTTCACACCCCTCCCCTGGGTTGCCATGACCCAGCCGGGGTGGAGGTGAGTGTCCCCAAATCTGCTGCACGCTCAGGTCTGGCAGAGGCTGAGCCATCTCTGCCACATGCCCCTGTTTGGCAGCTACCACCTGGAAAGGATATTTTGGAATAATAAAAGGAACAGACCAGAAGTCCAGGATCCAGGAAACCTGGGGTTTTGTCTCTGGCCCTGCCACTAACTTGCCATGGCGGGTCGTTTAGACCAAGCCACCCTGATCCTATAATGCCCAAAATGCCATGTGCAAGCAGTTGGCTAAATGGTTTGTGGAAATACAGGGCACCCACCTTGGCTGAGGTGCCTGGCTTTAGCCATGGAGATGACAGTAAAGCCCTCCATGCCTCTGCTTTCCTCATCTGTGGAGTGCAGATAATAGCACTGGCTCATTGTCATAAATCACATTAAGCCCTTCATCTGAGGTGGGAGTGGATGTTTCTGGAAGAAACTCAGGCATTTGGAAGTGTAAGGCCTGGTGAAAATCAGTTTGCAATTAATCTTACATTATTTTTGAAATTATTTTCTCCCTGCATCTCCCAGCTGAAGTCTCATTTCTTGGACGTAGCCACTGCTTTCGCTCCGCACTAGGAGCATTTGCTTGCCAAGGTTTTTCCCCAGCTCCTGCCCAGGTGCTAAGCAAGTTCTTCTCCTGGTCCTGGAGACCTAGGACTGGACCCACATCTCATGGCTCCTCGTGCTTTCATGGGAGAGACCTCCGGACACTGCTGACAGGCTGGTAGACACTGCTGGCTCCTCAGCCAGGAGCATCCCAAATCACTCCTGCTCTCAGATTTCCCTCCCTTCATGGATCTGGCTGAGCCCTTCAGGTGGCTTTTAAATGCCACCTCTTCTGGGACTTGTTAAAGTGCTTCATCAGTGCCCATCTTCCTCTGCAGGGATGACCTTTAACTCATCTCTGCTGTTGATACCTGACTCGGATCACCTCAGAAGAAAGGTTGCCATGGCGATTTCATATTCAGCTCAGCCAAAAAAATCCAGCTGCTGTATCTTATTAAACGCTGCCTTCCGAGGCCGCTATGCGTGGAGAGCCAAGACCTGGGTTGCTGTGGCCACTGCGATGAGGAGTTTGGGCGCAGGGAGTTGCCCTGCCAGCCAGCGTGGCTGTTCCTTACCCTTTTGCCAAGCCCAAGGGTGTTTTTTTGTTTTTTTTTTTCCCATGTTCAGGTATAAGCTGGGGGGTTAAAGCCATTAGTATTACTGTGAAAACACACCTCTGCAAAATGTCAATCCGCCTTTTCAGGGGGATTTTTCAGCACTCTAATCTAAACTGCGCTGTCAGATGTCAGGAGTGGGTGTTTAATGAGGATCAGTTGGAAGCCCTAATTGGATGGGTATTCAATGGCCTTCATTTTTTCAGTTGTTGTTTTATCCTTGGGACTCTGTTTGCACAGAGATCCTTGTTAAATTTTAGAAGCTAATCTACATTTAAACTACAACCTTGGTCCTCAGGGGCTGCTTCGAGCTGCGGTTGTTGTGGACTTCCATTGAATTCACCTGGATGGCAGAGATAAAATCCATCCAGCATGCTTCTGTGGGAGAACAAGGACCATTTTGGGGTGCAGATGGTTCTTTTCTTACAGTGAAAACTAAGGTCTGAACGCACCAGGGCCATGGGAGTGATGGAGAAAGAGCCAGGGAGCGCTGGGGTGGTTGGCCCAGGGTTTCCTTCTCCACTGAGAAATGTGAATACAGGCAGGAATGAGGAAGAGGTCCAGCTCACAGAGATGTCCACTGCATTTATCTCCAGGTGAACTGGGTACCCACAGCAGTAGGCAGCAAATCCCTGGTCCCTTCCCAGAGCATGAACCACCCCAAATTCATAGAACCTCTTTAAAACATCCAGAGATGATGCCCGCATGTCCTGCAGCCACCTCTCTGGGCCTTCCATCAAGAGCCTCTGTCAGAGGCAACAGGTGCTGCACAAAATTATTTTAGTTGTGTCTGTCACCAAGCACAACATGCGTCATTCAGCATCATCTCTGAAATTACAGCTGAAACCGCTATGAGCCATCCAAAGCCAGCCCAAATCCCAACATCCTCCACATCCCACCTCCTGGCACGAGGTCCTGCTCCCCATCCTCTGGCACTGCCTGCGTTTCCAGCAGCCAGATGTATCCGATGGGAGAACGGCCGCCCGGCAGGTCCCTGTGGCAGCGCGGGAGCCCCCCTGCACTTCATTGTCTTGTGCAGCATGTGCTTCCTAACAGGAAAACCTTACCCAAAGCGTTGATTTCTCCGTGTGAACTCAGTGTCCTGAGTTTTTGTTTGTTTATACCAACAATCGTTCTTTCATTTTCCTTCTCCTCCTTCTACAAAACAATTTATAGCAGATGACTTTTAAGAGATCCTGGTTTCCTATAGCTGTGATTTTATTGCATTTTCAATTGAAACCTTGGGAAGCCCACAGAAGGCACATCACAGATGCGAGTGTTTCCATACTCTGTTTCACATTAAACACTCATAAATAACTGCACACCCCCACAGCACCTCCTCTCTGCCCCCTTCGCCCGGCAGCACACTCAGGGGTCCACGTTTTCAACAGATCCTTTGGCTAGGACCTGGCTCCCGTTCCAGCACACATGTAACACCTTCTCTCCATCCCTAATTGCATTTCATTTAACACATGCAATTACCAAAATAACTTCATCCAAAAATAAACCACAGCATGTTCAGAGCTGCCTGGTTTCTCAGATGATTTTCAGCCAAGAAATTTGTGCCCTCCTGGTCTCTCCTGGAAAGCCCAGGAGCAGGCTGGTGTGCTTGTAAATCTGCCCCTTCCATAAAAGCCCGAGAAAAGAAGATGCCGTGAAGCCCGCACTCGAGGCAGGTGAGACACACAGGTCACAAATCGTAACACCTGCCCAGTCATTTCTAGGCGTTTGTTATGGTGTTCCAAGACAGCAACCTCTACAACTCCTCTGGTCTCCAGCCAGGGAAAAAAGCGCTGAAGGAAATCAGGCCACAGTAATTTCCCCAAACCGCAGCACTAACACGCATGGTAATTAATTCTTTTAGCAGAGAGAGGCTTTCTTCTGCTCTGAACTCTCCCAGGGGCTGACACAATAGGCCATCTCCTTGGCGGTCATCCCATGGCTTTAATCATGTGTCCCACACAATTTTGCAGAAAAATTCAGCAGAAATTTTTCCGGCATGGTGCCTGAAACTAAGCTGCTGAGGTCTGTTCTTCAAAACAGAGATGTGACCTGCTGAAGGGGAAGATGGAATTGTGGTGCTGCTGGGCTCAGTGGAAGCTGCCTCTTGACTTCAGCAAGGTCAGATGTGTCCCACCACGTGCTGGCTTCTCAAGGCAAGGAACAGCATTGCATTCTAACACCTGGAGTCTTTGGGGGCTAATTTTTTGTTTTAAAGGAAAGAAACCATCCAAATCCAGGGCTCGTGGCTAATACAGAGCTCATAGGAGCAAAGTTCACTTTTTTCTGGAGTTGTCTCAGTTATGGAAGAACTTCAGGAGTTCTTTCTCCAGCTTCCTTAAATTTGTCATTGAAGGTTTTCTGAATTACGCCTGCAAACCTCTTTAAATCTGATCACAGATGGAGCATAAATGCCATGTTATTGAAGTTGAAGGACACAGCTTACTTTCTGGGGAATAATATACTGCAGTAAGCTGATACAGAATAACTAGGAGGATTTTTGTTTTGTTTTCTTTTAACCATGTTTCCTTCGAAGCTTCCATCCATAACACACCATTCACCCACCCCCATAACTAATTCATTGTTTTACAGCAAGTAAAATCAAACAGGAGACAAACGACTGTTGTTTAGTGCCATTAGTTTCAATGGCTTTACACAATATTTGAGTCATTGGCTCGCCTCTTGCTTTGGAGGAATCCCAAATCTGGATGAATCTACGCGCATTATAAACCATCCATGGGGCCAGGCCAGGCCTGCCTAGCAGATGGAGGTCCATATGCTTTGGCTCTGCACCCATATGGAACTCTAATACGCAGTCCGGGAACAGAGCACGCCTCTCCTCCTCTTCTCTAGCAGTCTCGAATCTGAAGTCGTTTTCAGGCGCAAGCCAAGTTAAGCAAGTTCATCTGGAACCTGTGCAGGAAGACACTACGGGACTGATAATCCAAGCATAACATTTTCCTTGCTCTGTGGTTCCTGCCGAAGCCTAAATTGCAGCATTCTCTAGAAAGCAGCGTGTCAGGCTTTCCAGAGGGCTCGTTAAAAACCCCGTTACATTCCCATAACGTGCTTCAACCTTTGCTGCCTGGGCTGTGCAAGAACATGGAGTGCTTCGTCGGCCCTCGCTGGAGGAGTATCTCCAGGCAACCAAACCAGCAAACAGCCGCGGATATTTCACAACGCCTGGGAGGTTTTGTTTGCTGGAGGCACAGGATTAGTATCAGATGGCCTGCCACCATTTCAGCATAGAAGGATTTAACTTTTATTGCTGGCTGCGCTCCTCCGGCAGCGCTGGCAGGTTTGCTCTGGCCAGGCACTTTGAGGAAGACAATACCATCAGCTGCTCTACAGCGTTCAAGGATAGTGTTTGCCCTGGTGCCTAATCCTTGCTCAAACTCTGTGTTTTTCTCATCGATATGATGCCATAGATACATCTCAGTTCTGAGCACATGAGCAATAAATTCAGTGCCTGGACTGGGCAGTCTTAAAGGACGTTGGTATCTCCTTTAAGCTGGTATCTCCTTTAAGATGACATCTCCCTGGCTGTCCCTGCGGTATGCAGGGCCAGGGTGGATGCCCTCCTCCTGCCCCCTGCTGCTGGCTGGGCGCTGAGGATTCCTATACTAACCAAGAGGGAGGTATTTCCATCCATGCTGTTACTTCATGTTTATTCTCAGCTCATGCTCAAGGTCACAAGACCATTGCGGTGGGAAGGTTTGGCAAGTGCTGCTTGCAGTGCTTGTAGATTTGCCTGGAGATAACGTTCAGCAGCTAGATGCATCTGCTTTCAGCTGGATTGTGGATGTAATTGGCATGCGATGGCTTTGTTCATGCATGGGGCTGGGTTTGATGGAGCTGAACAGGAGTTATTCCCAGCTGGAAAAGGAGCTTATTGCCAAATGTCTTGATGTTGCTCATATTGGGAGAGAAGTCCGTCCTCTTGGGAGGATGACGATTTTTTTGGTTATTGTTCAGGCCTCTGTCCAAGATCTTTCTCAGTCATTTATCTGCATACATGGGTGATATGCAACTGTCTGGGGAGGAGCAGTAAGATATACAGTCCATTCTGTGCTGGTGGTGGCCTCTCCAACCTGGAGCTTAAGCTGCGAGTGCTGCAGTATCCACGGTGAGGAGATGACCCAAGGTGGAGCTTGGACATGATCCACCCCATGACAGCACTGGAGTCGTGGAGGAGACTTGCCAGCTCATGGGTGCTCAGCTGTTTTCACAGGGAAAAATAAGATTAAGTAGAGGTGAAGAAAAGGAAAGCCAGACAGTCTTTGATGTGGTCAAAAGGAGAACCCCAAAAGGGAGTCTGCTGCCTGGTGCCAAGGGCAATAGAGTAACATTTAGAGATGAAAATAGGTGTTAATAAACCATTCATAAATGTGAGAAACCTAAAAATGAAAGCAACCAAGACACTGAAAGAGGTGAAAAAATGTGTGGTTTCACAAAGCATTACACCTGAGACCATGGTTATTCGCCTGGTTTTACCTCATGACACTGAGGAGCACTCTGGAGCAAACCACTTCCCCGCCATCCCCTGCGAGTCTCTCAAAGCTTTACATTTTAATTTCCATAGTTTCAAGCCTCTCTAGCATGAAATTGCATATTTCAAATTTTTAAAAGGAGCAATGGTCAAAAAATCACATCTCTATATCAAGATGTGTAGATGGTGCAGCCTCTTTGAGACTGTTTTGCACAGAAATAAAAATGAATTCATGTAGGGATCAACTACCATTTATGTCATTGAAGAGGGACTGACTGAAGTCCACAGCACTCAGTGTTATACACAAGCAGAAAATATGATGTAAAAACAATTTTCATCACACCTTCAAAACAAAATACTGTGTCTCTCTCTGTTTTGCAAGACTGATGCCTCAAAAAAAAAAAAAGATGATTCAGTTGTTTCTCAGCATTAAAAAACGCCTCAGGCAGCTTGAAAAAAAATTTTAAAAATTGTAATTTGATTCACAGTTACTATTTGTACTTTGTTCACAAATCATCCTGGCTGCGACTGAAGCAGCAGATTGGCTATTGACCATGCACCGAGCCCTGGCTGATGAAGCATTCAGGGGAAGGTGATCATCCTGCCTCCACCCTGGCAGCTGGGAGGGAAGCGGTGCCTCTGCCAGCCCTTCCTGGGCGAGGGGCTGGGGAATGCAGGAGGCAGCTGGGGTCCCATGACACAGTCCAGAGCAACTCACCCGAGTCAGCTTAAATAAGGCGGTGCAGGCATTAATTACAAAGGATGTTGGCAGCACGGAGCCTGCGGCGTCTGCAGCTTCACCAGAGGAGCTGTACTCTGTGCCAGGTACGGGCAAGATCTCCCCCAGGAGAATGACAGCCACATCACTATTTATGCAAGTATACTACCACAGAAAGAACAAAAGTGCTGCGCTATTGCATTCCTCCTCTGCACGGCTCAGCAGCACACGCACAGAGCGACGAGCGTGGCAAGGGCTGAATTAAACATCTCGTCTGAAGGATCCTTGTTCAGCCTGGACAGGTCTGTAATGGCAGGTTCGTTCTTCGAGCTTCATTCACCAGGGACAAAAATCACTGGAGTAATGAAGGAGAGAGGAAAACGAGCGAGTGTGCACTTGCTGTGATGCTCAGCAGCGTCAGAGGGCGCGGTGAGGTTTCACGGCTTGGCTGGCTGTTAGCCCGCAGACACAAAGAACCATGTGGCGGATGTGAAGGCTGGGATGTAACCAAGCGAAACATGGTTAAAAACAAAAGCAATTCAGGCAGCTGTGCTTCTGGCCATGGCGTGGCTGAGCAGGCAAGAAAAGACCCTTATGCCCAAGTTGTTGTTGGGGGAAAACACCCCAGAGGCACACGGCGAGGAAAAAGATGTTGGGTTTGGCCAGAAGCACCCATTAGCTTATTGCCCTGAAAAGCCACAATGGGAAACACAGTCCCAAACTCCGGGCTGAGGTGGAGACTCAAGTTTACCTCTATTTTACAACTTTAGGTCGCTTTTACCATCTGACAGCCTTTTGGCACAACTGTGCCTAACCCGCGGGAGGGAGCTCCCCAACCCAGAGGCACTGGCATCACCAGTTTGAGCTGGCCTCGCTGCTGAGGGGAGCAGTGGGATGGTGGAATGAAGACCAAAGGGAGCTGCTGCTGTCATTCAGGGCAGTTAAGTACATTCACAGTGCAACACATGCACCTGCATCCCTGCTTGAATAGCATCAA
Source organism: Buceros rhinoceros silvestris (assembly GCF_000710305.1). Taxonomy (NCBI): domain Eukaryota; kingdom Metazoa; phylum Chordata; class Aves; order Bucerotiformes; family Bucerotidae; genus Buceros; species Buceros rhinoceros. The sequence continues at coordinate 33,846 of NW_010415965.1, read as the reverse complement.
TACTCTTTTGTTTCACTCTTGATGACAGCCGAGCCTTAATTGGGCATGAAGAAATTCATCAAGCAGCAGCCTGGTGCGGCTGTCGGGTCCCCATAGCATCTGGCAGCTGCCGCGCTGCAGCCCCGCGGCTGCTCGATGGCTGGCGGCTGCCCCAAAATAGCCCAAATACCACCCACCCACCCCAAGCACCACGGCCCCGCCCGGGGGGGAGAAAGAGACCCCGAAACCG
>NW_010415965.1:32110-33575 GCF_000710305.1 Buceros rhinoceros silvestris | reverse complement strand
TGCCCCCCCCCCCACCACAAGCACCACGGCTCGCCCTGGGGAGCAGAAGGTGAACCTGAAACTCCGCTCCCGCTGCTGATGAACAGCACGTGGTGAGCTTTAGGGCTTGCTGAGCTGCAGGGGCTGGGGTGTGGTGGAGCCAGGTCCCAGCTATTTGCTGGAAATAGAGACAATAAAGGCTGTTTCCAACTCAGAGGTCTGCTCAGAGAGCCAGAGCGGAGGACTTGACACAGCCCACTAAAGCAAGGGGAAATTTCTAGATGTTTTAATGCATATAAACTCAGCAGGGACCAACCCGCCTGGCAGTGAGGTGAAATGGGAGCTCAGCCATCGATTTCAATAGCTGCAGGGTCTTGCTCTTCGTTTAATGTATTTTTAAAACAGGGGTGAGCAGGACCCATTCTGGGAATAGAAACATCACCAGCAATTTCATCCCCCTGAATAATTTGCCTGTAACTTGCCTGTGCTTTCAACCAGCAGCTGCTTCAAGGGCACCAGAAATCCCTTCTCCCACCCCCTTTTCAGCACCCCCCCAGCTCACCCCTGTTGAGATGCTGTTAGATGCAGCGCAATAACCTCTCTAGTCACATTGAGGACATCCTGATGGCTTCAGATGTGTCCCTGGCAGAGCACCGACACCCACCCCACCTGGGCAATAAGCCCAGCCTTCCCCTCTCCTTCACCCACAAAGAAGGTTACAGGGTCTCCCGGTTTAATCGCATGGCATTTTGTGGTCCTACCCTTCTACGGAATGGAAATAGATACAAAATAAAAATAAAAGCCCTGCACATTGAATTTCTGGTATTTTTATTTAAAAAGAAGGTTTGCTAACAGCAATCAGTACCGTGGCCCAGGCCCCTCCATGCAGCAGTTGGATTTAGCAGTCCCTGTGGCTTCATCCCTACTCTGACCCGCCTCCGCACTGGGGACAAACCGGGGAATTATCCGGCTTTAACAACCACTCCTGAATCACAGGAAGCTCCTCAAAATTGCAGACTACTTCCATCCTGCAGTTTTACTCTGTCTCCTCCTATCTCAGGAAATCCCAACAGCTTAAGCTGAGGTTCACAGCCAGGTTTAGCTTTATCGTGCAACTAAAGTGAAAAGAATAATAATAAAAAAAAAAAGCCAAGCCAGGTTTTAAAAAATACATAAAAGAAATCATTTTCTGGAAAATTGGAAAGAAACATCCCCTTGGTGGCAGATTAGCCCACATTTATCCACTATAAAGTTGCTTATACCTTAATCTTGGGCATCTTCTGACACTAATTAGCAGGCTGGAGGCTCCTACAGGTACAGCAGCTCCTACACCCCCACAACATGAAAGCCAGCTCTCTCTTTTCCCACTTGAAGCACTTGGTTTTAAAGACATGATGTCAAGTATTTCAGCCCCAAAGTTACACTTTTTAACTTAAAAACCGCAGCAGTGGGTGGCGGCACAGAGGGGATGACACGCAGGCAGGAA
>NW_010415965.1:15099-32002 GCF_000710305.1 Buceros rhinoceros silvestris | reverse complement strand
GCTCGCCTGTGCTGCGTTATTTACTCTCCCACAAATAAAACCCAAACGGCGCCACTGAACCCCGGCCCTCCCTGCATCCTGACACTGAGTGCTAATTAGGAGACAAATAAAGTCGGCTACAGAAGCAGAAAATTAAACAGGCTTATCAGACCAATCTAGCCACTTCCCTCAAAACTTAGAGAAAAGCAAATGTGGTTATAAAAACTTCTTTATATTTTGGGTTCTCTCTGAAAAAAAAAAAAGGGGGGGAGGAAAAGTTCATTCCTTTGACGTTCATCACTAGACAAGCATCTCATCAAGATCCATCTGACATCCTATTTAACTGTTCAGAGGAAGAGCTAATCAGAGCTTGAAAGAAAGGACGGAGCGGGACTCCGGGAATACAGCGCTGTAGGCTGGCTCTTTGCGGAGAAAGTGAAAATAAATTATTTAGACTTGACAAAGTCCCTTGAAGTCCCGCGGTCTTTCTGCCTGGCTGGGTCTCAGGCCTGTCACCAATATTTCAGCGGTTATTTTTGGAGGGGGAGAAGGCAGGCTGCTTAGCAGGTAGCATTTGGGAATTAAGAGCTAGATGTACTTATGGTTTTCACGAGCCCTGACAGATGTTGAGTGTCTTCAACTGTGGCACAGTAAGACACTTAATACTAATGGTGCCGGTTTGCGGTAGCAAACCTCCTTCCTGCCATGTTCCAGCATCTTTGCTCCCTTCTAAATTGCTCCTTCGGAAGAGAAGAGAAAATACATGCTCAGCATCTTCCTCACAGTCCGTCTGGCTCAATGCTGATGTGCCTGTTCTCTGAAGACCCTCAAATCTCCTTTCCAAGCAAATGTCACTGGGATCAGCTTAGCACAGCTCCTCACTACCTCCTGGAGATCAAGCTGCAGCCCAGGAAGCTTCTCCCTCACCTCTCCCAAGGCTGCGCTCAGCTCGGTGGTTCATGTTTTGGATGCATCTGCGCATGACTCTGCCGGGCACTGGTCCCTGCTGGGCAGGAGATGGGTCCTGCTCAGTGCTGCAGGCAGTCCCTCGGCTCTGAGAGCCACCAACAAACCTTCCCTGCCCACCCCGCTCCCTGCCCCTTCCCCTCCCCACCACGAGCACGGGGCCAAGAACGTGCCTCGCTGCAGAGTGCCAGCACCGGCGTCCTTGGCCAAACTAACTACCAACCTCGGACCAGTCACGACAAACAGCTTAACGTTTACCCATCACCTAACGTACCCTCAAAAACCAAGGCCACCTTCACACCTTTCGGACGAAGGTCGAACGCCCTCCTGAGCCCAGCAAGCCCACAGCAAGGGGTCTTGCCTGGGCCAGTCACGCCAGATGCTCCTGCATCTCTCCTGCCCCTTCCTTGGTGAACACCAAACAGTTATAATACTCAGGTCAATATATATAGGTACCACGTATATATATTTGTGTCGCTGTTCTGCGCATTAACAAAGACACCAACCCCACCAGGCACCACTTGTCCTTTCCGCCCCCTCCCCCTCCTCCCATGTCTGTGCAGGAACGCAGCCAGGGACCACCTTACGTGGCCCCATCGCACTCCCCCACTGTCAGCTTCAAGGCTCCCTGCTGGTGCAGCGTCTTTAAGGCTTTGAACTCCAAGGGCATGGTGTGTGGGCTGGCCTGCGAGGTGTAGCCGTACTTCAGGCTGTCGTAGTAGTGGTACTTGACCGGATTCTGGTTCTGGTCCAGGGGAAAGGGCCAGAAGCCGTAGAGATAGATCTGGTTGCAGAATCGAGTGGCTAAGGTATACATGAGGAGGCCAGTGGTGGGTCGCTTGATGTGCACCTTGTTCGTTAGCCAGTACCTGCAGTGGGAGAGTAGAGGAAAGCGTGTTATCCCCTCCCACCACGAAGCTTGTGTCTTGCACGTAGTCTCTCTCCAGCCTCTGACTAAGATATATTGGTAATTCAAAGTGAGAGGTTTGTGACTAGCAGAAGAGTTCTCCATGCCAAGAAAAAGCCTCTCTAGGGATTACTTCATGAATAAGCATCCTCCTGCTCTCTGTCTGGCAGTTACATCACACTTGTTGCTATGGCACTGAAGCATCTCATGCCTTGGCGATCCTTTATGAAAAACAAACTGCTTGCAATGGTAGCCTTCAGTACTTCAGCCTACAATTACCTTCCAATCAACCTGGGAGATCAATACCATAGACCAAACCATTCATATCTCAAGTAGACTCTGGCAACCCCTTGAAGCAGACGTTCTCACACACAGAAGCTGATGATTTTCATTGATGAATGAAGATTTTTACTCCAATAGTAAACACAACAGGGCTGTAAAAACATTTGCCTCGGAATAAAGGGTCAGCAGCCTGAAAGAGCTAAAACACACGGCTGTGCTCACAACAGACCCAGTGACTGCTGCTGTGATCCTGGACCAAAATACATCACCCCGCTCTGCAACATCACTCCATGAGATACACGGCGTAGCACACTGCGATGTATAATGTGTCATCGAAGGTCAGCTGTGCTCGCTGCTGTGAGTGCGTTAGTTTTTATGAGGGATGGCAAAAACAGCGGGGGAAGGAGGCACCCTGTAGCGATGCACGAGCAGAAACAGTTTCAGCAGCTGTATTTCGGGCTACTGAATAAACTTATTGCAGCATCAACACCTGGTAAGAAGGTGTGTTCAGCGCCCAGTGTTTATTGCGCAGGCAACTTAGCTGGTTTGCTCAGCAGAAAATTGCTGTCAGAGGAGCAAAATCAGAAAGCAAAAGGTTTGGGAGAGGTACATGTACCCCCCTGGGTACACTCCCTCCTCTTCCAGCACATCTGGTGCCTGCGCTGCCCCACAGCAGGCAGGGATGGTGCAGGCAGCGCATCCCGCCCTGTCACAGCCTGTCCGAACCCTCAGATTATTTTTCATGGGTATTTCAAAGGGTCTGGATTCAGGTGAGCGACTGGCAGCACTTTGGATAAAAAGCACGAGGAGGCAGAGCAAAGTACTTGGCCCTTCTGTGCTCTCACCCAGAGGTTTGGGATCCTGAGCCGCAGGAAGTGCCTTGCTCCTCACTCACACTTTCTGGCAGGCTCCTGAGGGTCTGTGCTCAGACAGCTGGAACCCCTGGGAGAGCTGAGCCTTAATCCTGCAAATTAGCTTTTCACGAACGCCATTAAAATTTAGCAACCAAGGCACAAAATGTACTTGTTGTATTCAGCCAGATAAGAGGAAAATTGACTTTTCTGGTGAATGAAATTCTGGAAGCACATACAGGAAAGGCACGGCAGGGTTTACTGGAGTCCCACACCCCAGGGGTGTCCAAGCACCTGAAGCTTTAATAAAAGACAAGTATGACCTTTTGGGGAGGTCCTTCTTGCCTGACTTGCCTCCTCAGCACCCAGCACGAAAGAGGAGCAAGAAACTGGGGGAAAACTGTGGGAATACAGCATCTCAGTATCACACCTCCTGGGCTTGACTGGCCATATGGGTCACACTATGGGGACACAGCAAAGCTCGCTGCGGTGCCAAGGTAATCTGCTCCCACAGGTAGCCATAAAGCAGCCTCCCTGATGAGTTTATGGGTAAGTGCATTAGACCCCCGGTGTGCAGCGAGAAATGGGAGATTATCACAACCATTTAACACCGTGAATTAGGGTATCCTCATGCAGCAGGGAAACTACCTGGGAAGAACTGTCAAGCCACGTTAACCGGCTGGCTTTGGGGGCAGACAACTGTCTGGGTTTGTCCTGCAGCTGCTTTAGCATTAAAACTCTCCTTTTATCCTTCTACCAGCCCGAGCACAGAAAGATATCCACAACCTTATGCCTGCCCAGAATAATAACTTCCAGATTTTGTTGAGAAGCTGTAAAAACCCTATGAACATACAACGACCTTGACAGCGTGATGAGATGCACTCAGGTACCACCCCTGACCACCAATGTTTCAAGCATATTAATGATGACAAAACCAACCTGGGTGAAACACAGAAGTGCCCTACAGAAGCACACCATCCTCTGCAACCCCGCACGCACAAACAGCCCTACCAAGACCAACAAGTGTGTGCGACTGGTACCCAAAAGCAGCCCTACCAAAACCAGCCCAGCATATCCACCTCAGCACACGCAGCTTGCGAGCACTCACTCAATAATCTCAGAGTAGGGAACAATGACAATTCAGTTTCTTGTAATAAAAATTTAAAAACTGGCTCTTTTATATCTCCCTCTACTGCAGGCGTGGCATTGCAAAAACAAGGAGGATGACAAACCTTGCTCCTATAGCATCATAAATTCTCTCCGCTGGCTGCAGCCTTGGGAGGGGGTGATGGACTCCAGGCTGTCCCAGCCCACCCACACAGATGACATGCACCATATATAATGCCCAAACCACAACGCAGGCCATGCTGCAGTGCTTGCCATTTGTTTCCTGTACAGTGAAGGTGGGAAATCCTCCGGTGAGGTCTGGTGAGTATTTTTAATGGCTGGTTTGGGATGGGAGTGTGGGAGCTATGCAGGGAGATCTCCCTCTTACCTCTCCTACCACTGGCCAACTGCGACAGTGGCCACTTTCCCGGAGCAGGAGAGAACAGCTGGGGATGGAAATAAAACCTAATTAATTCTGTAAACCCAAATGAGGTTGTCTGGGTGCACAGGGGATGCTGTGTCAACAGCACACCTTTAATATGTGAGGTCCGGGATTTTAATTAGGAGGAAGGATAATCTCGAAGCAGGCAGTAATTATTTTTCAAATTGGCTACACCAATCACCATAACTATTAACTGCAACATTTTATGGAAAGAGACAGCAATTAAAAGAGAAGAGCAAAGAGCAGTTCTGAAACCAAATACCTCCTTTCTCAGAGCCATTCTCACAGCGTGGACCTCCTTCAAAAGCACCACTGTGTTGTTTCTGTAAATAAACCCTCAGGGGTGGAAGCAGCTGCACAGACAGGCTGGTGCCTGAGCAGGATGCAGCTATGAACAGGAACCATGATGCTGTCAGGAAAAAATTGTCCAAGACAGCTCTTGTTTCGGATCATGATAGTGACAGATGGAAAACGCCATCAGATGTTCAAGGCCATCCTTTGTAAGGAGGCAGCTTAGACACAAGCCCTAGCACCTAGCTGAACTGATACTTGACGGTAGCCAAGGACAGAGGCTTCAAGAAAAGCAGCTCAGCTCAGAGGGTCTCATCCAAGCTGGTAGGTGGTTCTGGTTGCTCCTCAGCAACAACAATTTTCCAAGAAACTTAAGAAGTCTCCTAAGCAGAACTGCACAGCACTGCTGCCACTGCCTGACCGTTGGCATGTGCCTCCTCCAAGGGCTGCACTGAAGCCATGGGGGAAGCAACCGCCATCTTCAGACCTTAAAGCTCAGTGGGAGTCCTTCAGGGGACAAAATGCTCTGAAACGACCTGTAAGAAGCTGCAGCTCCTAACCGAGCCAGGGAAGGTGGCAGCCCCCATGTCACACATCTGGAGCATGCACTGACAGTGCTCATCCTCCCCCAGCACCGCCAAATTCAGGGAGCAGAGCCTGGGCTTGATGTGGGCTGAAACACCGGGTGCAAAACTCCTCCCTGCAGAAGTGTTTGAGGACCACTGGTGAGGGCAGGATCCTGCTCTGTGCTTACCCACCATCTCCCGATATGTCTGAGAAAAACCCAAAGTCACTTGTACCCTCCAGGTAAGGGTTAACCTGCGGGAGAAAATGAACAGAAAATCCATCGCCTGATGAAATGAATAAGAAAACCTCAGGTCAATGAAGAAATCAAATTTCAGCAGCATCAGCTGCATTATTTAGTGATACAAATCAGAATAGCTGAAATAATGCAATTTCAGATCCTTTTAAAACAGCTTATTCATAAAAGTGTGATACAAACACAAGCTGTTGTGGATGTGCTAATCCTTGACTGTCAGAAGTATATTATCAGTCTGCCACACACATCCTGCTCCCATTAATACTCATGAAAAACAGCTACAGGTAATCAGAGCGAGTGCCCTGGCAGTGCTCCCTGCTCACAGTGGTGCAGGCGAGGACAGGACCCACCAGTGATGGGCACAGCACGTATTCCTGGCTGCTGGGTGGAGGGGGGTGAAATGCTGGAGCCCAGGGAGCATCTGCTCCCCTCCACCCAGCTTCTGCCAGCCCTTTTCTGCCCATGTATCCAGTCTCCTCTGTCATGTCCACTAAAATAGCCAAGAGCCACGCACAGCGATGAGATCTGGGCTGGACGGGTAGGAATGGGCAGGTCCCCATCCACATTCATGCTAACGCCGACTCCAAAAGCTGGATCTGGAAGGTGGCTCTGCAGTCAGAGTTCGGCTTTCTTCCCAGGGTGGGCAAAGCCCAAACACCAAATCAAACCTCTATATCCAGACTGGAGCTGTGTATCACGTGGCTTGGGTCTGGTTTTGGTTACTTGGTGTAAGGAAATCAACGCAGAGTCATGGATAAGTAACTCTCTTCTACTCCAGGTCTTGAGCTATGTGATGCCCTTTCAAGCACACATGGTACTCAACACCCACAAGTTAAAGCATTCCCAAACAGATAGAAGGAGGAGGAAGTAACTGGGAAGAGGATTACCCTGTTTCTTTCCCCTGCCCTCCTACTCCCCTCTCCTTCTTTTGAGAAAGAAAAGACTAAATCTCCTTCCTGATTAACCAGAACAAATTAACTGTCTTGGGGTCCCAGTGCAGACACACACCACAGCTTGGGCACAATGTGGCTCGGGCTCAGAAGGGGCGAGAATAATTGCTTACAAGGATTTCTTTGTAGGATATCCACAGATCTAACCCACATGTAGCTTTACAGGGCATTCGTACGCCCTCACATCCTCCCCCGCTCACACACTTGTGAACGGCTCTTTTCTCCCCCTACACTCCTCAGTCATCTTCTTCCCTCACCTGAGAGCAGGACCACTGTCCTTAAAATATCTGTAGGACAAGAGAGGAAGGGCTTTAAGGCATGAGTTCCCAGGGCAGATATTTCAGCGAAGTCCCTGTAAGCATTAAATACCGTAAAAGTGTGAAGTAGCTGGTTTAGAAAATGCACAAGTGGGTGACGCTGGCTAATCCACAGCAGAACCAGCCTCGAGACAGAGAGTGAGAAAAGATGAGCTGGGAGGGCTGTGAAAAGGAAAAGCAGCAGCTTAGGTTTGATGTGCTAGAGAAAAGGGGAGCCTGTGGAGGGGTGCGAAAGAGTGGGATGATGCAATCAAAGCAGTGGGTTAGGAGAATCATCGGCACATGCCTGACCTGTATGGCTATACGTGAGGCAAAAGCTGTTGGAAAGGAGGTGGCATAAACAAGATGCCAGGCGAGGAGGGAGCAGGGGAGGGTTTCCACCTTGGCTGATGGCTGAGCAGCACTTCCCTGAAAAATCAGCTTAGGCATTGTTCGGGTCTGAGAACTCAGGGAGACATCTGAGGCGAAGATGAATCCACCTGCACTTCTGAGGATACAGGGCACAGTGTGCACTCTGCACACTACGCACCCTGGGCAAGGCGCTCACTGTCATGAAGAGTGCACGCGAACTGTCACAGCTATTCGGATGTTAAATCTAACAGGAGACTTAGCCGAGGAGCTGGAATATTTATTGATTTATTTTATTTTTCCCTTTCAAGCAGCTCTTAACAAAATCTTATGGGATTAGAAGTGGTTGCTGCCAAGAGACCCTCATGATGGACACAGTGAGAAATGCTAGACTAGATTAGACAAGGCAAACTGAAATGTTTCCATGAGTTCTCCACAAGAAGCGATAGTCAAACCTCCAGACACAATTATTTTTCCCTGCTTCCTACATTTCATGTTATTTCTCTAACAAAAGCTGCTCGGCAATAGCAATTACAAGGTTTTTTGGAGACACTAACAGATGACTTATAAGGGGCTTGCTTGCTTCCCAGCCAGGAGACGAGCGCTGTGCTCGCCAGATGAATCGCTCAGGAGACGTTTTATAGAATCGCTTCGAAGTGAGTCACGCACCCCCAAAGCGTATGGCACCAGCCCCGTCCCCGCAGGCTGGCTCCCTGCCACGGCACGGCTTTCCTCCTCAGCCTTAGGTAGCGACTCGGCTTCCTTCTGAGCTCCTCCATCGAAATACTGATGGCTCTCTCCCCTCCTGGAGTGAAGATGGTCAGTTTAACTGCGTAAGAGTCTCTGTCCTGTTGCACAGATTATCCAGAATCATCACACAAAAAAGCTATCAGGAAACATTTAAGGCATCTAGCTAGGAAGGTAATGTCTCAAACGATGCTGTTAAGGACAACAAACCCAAATGCTTTTTACTTATCTCAGCAATGCACACTCTAGAAATGCCCCAAACGCACTGAAAATTATAGGAAAAAATGCTCAATTGCCACTAAAATGCATTCTGGTCTGGGGGAGAGCAGAGCAGGACCATAAATACTGCGGTTCGAGGAGGAGTCAAAAACTCAGAAACGCGTTTTGCTGGTAGCAAAGAAAGAAGAGAAAAGGCAAAGTGTTTGTAGCCGAATTGAGTTGGCTGTGATGTTAGCCTTCGAAGAAAGTTCTATTCTTTGAAAAAAATTAAAATAGATAAAAGAGAGTCTTGGCTGAGAGACTTCCTCTATTTCTTCATGATTTCCAAGTCAACTTAGAATAGATTTTAAAGTGTAGCTTTATCTAGCAAAGGAGAAGACAGGACGTCTCTGCAACTGCAGCCCTCTGCAACTGCAGCCCACTGCAACACAGCGGGATGTTCTGTGGGGCTTTGTGGATTATGAATTCTCTGCTGCATGCTACATGCACAAAATGCATTTGTTTCACAAATCTCAGATCTGTCAAGGCAAAGTATAATGCTATGAACCAGTACGCTCCGCAGAGAGAGCTGGAGAGACAGAGGCAGTTGTAGGAGACCACATCCCTGTACCAGCAAGGAGCTCATAAGCAAAAAGGTGGGATGATTGTAGCTATTAAGACAGTATCACAGAAGATGATGAAGTAAAATCCTAGTGATTCTGGTGAGTTCAAGCTGAGGAATGACTTCTTCACCCCAGGCTACATCATATCAATTACCCTGAGCAGATGATCTAGACAACCCTATAGGTACCTGAGAGACTTCCTAGCAAGCACCAAGAGCATCAGCACACACCCTCTCCCTCAGCTACGGCCAATTCATTCAGTACTGCCTGAATCACTCTGAAATCCACCCAAGACCAGACCTGAGGAGGCTGTGCTAAGGAAGGGTTTCACAGTGGCTCCAGTTGACCCCCAGAACAGCATAGCTCCCTGCCCCCCAGCCCTGGCTGGTCCCTCTGCACAGCTCCTTGGCCAGGCCACAACACACTGGGCAGGTGTTGAAGTGCTCCATCAGTTCTGGCTTTCTGAGGGGGCTGCAGTTTTAATTATATTAATTGTTAACTAGTAGGCATCCTTGTTCTCCTGCTGATGAGTGTGAGAGCAGGAGGGCAGGTCAGGCAGCAGCTCCCCTGACGAGGATTAGCACCGGCTCCTGCAGTTATAATTGAATTAGTGCTGCCTCCGTGCAGCCATGACCGCCCTTTCTCCACTGCCCCACAGCACAGTGACCAGCCCAAGGGACAGGATCAAGGTCTCGGCTGTAGCTCAGACCAGGCACTAAGAGCCTGTCATCAGCATCGGCCAGTGTCTGACTGCATGCTGGTACCACGTCCATCCCAGACACCCACCAACAGTGGCCGCTTCATTTGCTTGCTGGTCTGACTGGTTGCATCCCTCTGAGACCCAGGAGGTTTTCAGAAGCCTGAACCCATGTTCCTTGCACAGGACCCCATTAAAACCCACAGGAACACCAACACATACAAAAACCACTGCTCCAAGCCACAGTGGAGAGGAATGCATCTTCCCACCCACCAAGAGACGGCACTGACTCCCTGGGCTTCTCCCAAAATCCCTGCATCCCCTCCAGCCAGGTAGCACCTGCCAGCCATGGGTGGTGGCTCTAACACTGCTCTGTGGGAGATGCACGGGGACCACCATGGTACCAGCCAGCTCCACGAACCACAGGACTGCAGCACAGGAGGGCCAGGAAGGCAGCGCCAGTTGGAAGATAAGCTCAGCAGCAGAGCTGATTGAGGCATCCTCCTCCTCTCCTGTGGGACAGTGATGCCCAGCCCTTGCCAATCCCTCCACAAAGCTTCCTCCGGCAAGTTTCTGGCACTGGGCATGGCTGCCAGCACAGGATTAGCAGCCTGTTGATTTAAAGGGCTTATTACAGGAGCTTAATTCTATTTTGACAGATGAAAGTAAGTCAATTACAGCTAGAAATAGCTCAGAATTTGGGTTGTGGGTTTTTTTCTTCCTCTCCTCCCTCTCTGTGAGCTGTGGTATCATTTCCTTCTCTTTCTCTATCTCAAAGCCAGCATTTTCTATGAGGCGCCTCTCCAGCCCAGGGAAGCCTTAGGCACTTGGGGCAGACATGGTTCTTCTCGCCCATTACTGCTGCCTGAGATGCACTGTGGCACAGAGCCTCCACTCCTCCCAGCCCACCCAGGCTAACTGTGGAGCCACCCTTCACAACCCTCTCCCCAGAGCACCCCCTTAGGTTTGCCCCTGTGGGAAATGACCCCAAAATCTGACCTGTGGCTACCCCCTGCACTGACATGCAACCTGAGCTGAGACAGAGTGACACCCAGCACAGACCAACTGGCCAGAAGAGCTCAGGCTCAGACACGTGTGGGAGGAGAAGTGCTCAAAGTGACCAAGAAACATTAATGCTGAGGCTTAGAGGTGGGAGCACCAGATACATAAGTGAATTCCCATCCCAGGAGATGAATAGGGTCTAGTCAGGGTCAGAGAGGAGAATTACTGCCACTAAACCATCTCCAGCATAAGCCACCAACTGCCTAGACTCCCTAAATTCCTAATGAATCATGATTCTCCATAAAGCAAAAGCCTACGTCATCCCTAAGCCATTTACGTGGAGGTCTCACCCCTGGGGCTCTTTTTCTTCTACAACCTCCCCATCCCCACCACACCTGTGTCTCCCAACACACAAGAAGCTGTGAGGAGAGAGCAGAAAGACTCCTTCCTTCCTTCCTTCCCTCCCAGTACGTCCAGCCACCACGACCTCGCCCCATTTATCTCATCAGCAGACCAGACCATGCCAGTTCCCTCCCTGCCTTAGCTGGGCGTTGAAGATGAGCAGAGCAATTAGCACCATTAAAGGGACACACAGTTCACTCCTGAACGACTCCTGCTACTGCCAAGCCCATCCAGGCTGCCAGGAGCTCCCTGACCTGAGGAGGTGTATGAGACTTGCATGCGTCACTCAAGGTCAAGGTGACAAACCTTATCACTAGCTCAGCACACACACATTTCTTCAAGCCCTAACCATAGGTTGAGAAGTTAGCATGGTGACCACCCAGACTTAGAGCCAGGAAAGCACTGGAAGACTTAGGCTTGCAGTATATCACGGCTAAAAGCCCTCACACTCCAAGAGCAGAGTGGGGAGCTCCTGCTTGCGAGCCTTCAGTTCTCATCTAGGGACCAGTCATCACCCATGGAGTCCTCCTCATGGTCTGCAGAAACACATTTCTTCAAGCCCTAACCATAGGTTGAGAAGTTAGCATGGTGACCACCCAGACTTAGAGCCAGGAAAGCACTGGAAGACTTAGGCTTGCAGTATATCACGGCTAAAAGCCCTCACACTCCAAGAGCAGAGTGGGGAGCTCCTGCTTGCGAGCCTTCAGTTCTCATCTAGGGACCAGTCATCACCCATGGAGTCCTCCTCATGGTCTGCAGAAACAGCTCGTGCCATTTGCCTCCAGCACAGACCCACTGATCACTCTGAGCCTCAGAAAGCTCGTGAAATCCTGGCTCCGAGCACACCAGAAACGCTCTCACCCTCGGACAGCATGCAGCAGGCGCAGCGAGGGGTAGGCAGTCCTGACGTTGATGTGATGCTTCAGGATGAGTTCGTTCACCCACTCCACTCGCTCCTTGCCCCCCTTGGCCATGAACGCTGGGATCCAGAGGATGCTGCCGTTGAGGCTGTGGAGGCGCTGTAGCAGCTTCTCCCTCCAGGTCTCATTCACCAGGTCCTCGAAGGCCCGTTGTATGACCGAGGGGTTCATAGTCACCAGGTCTGTCTTCATGCCCACGTCCTGCGAGTACTCCTGGACAGGGGCCAGATTGCACCTGCGAGGGAAAACACTGAACAGCCCTTTACAATGGACGTGGCAGTGACAAACACGAGGGGTGTCTGATGCCGAAAGCCAGGGCCAGTGCCAGGTGTGCCCTTTTGCCTTCAGTTTTGGGGGAGGAAGACAGAGAATGAGCCTCTGCAGTAAATGAGAGAGGCTCTGACCTGGTAATGATGAGCCATCCTAACCTAAGGTCAACATTCCTCAATATTGCGGCACGTGTGTGCATATTGCTCTGGGGAATGCCAGCAGACACGACTTAGGTGGCTGGTGGTGGCTTAGTAGGGATCGGTATCTCTTCTGGGGTAGTTCAAAAAATAACACCTCCTGTCTTTGCTGCCACAGCAGATTTGAAATGAAATGGCCTTTCCTGCACAAGGAAAGCATTCGCCACTTAATTCTAGACCTGCTGGGGTAATACTAGGCCAAGTCCCTTTTCCCTCCCTGACAGAGTCTCTGCTAACAGCAGACCCGATGGCACCAGCTGCGATAATGACACCGGCAGGCAGCACATGCCAGAACATAGTCTCCGTAGGGTTTGGCTGTCTGGAGGCTGCAACCTTCAAAACCCATCTCTTTCTGTAGGACTAACTGGTGCCTCCTCTCAGGCAGTGCTCACGGATACGGGCACACACGCTCCTGTGCCACGAGCTCCTGCATCACGCCAGGGATGAGGGATGAAGGGCTGCGGGATAAACTGCCAACAAATCACCCTCGTTATATGGTGGTTTCCTACAGCTCCTCGAGTGGGGAACTACAGCCATTTAGCCGTGGCCATGCCATGGACGTGTGCTGGGTGAGCAGCTGATGGGGGGATGCAGAGATGTTCCCCTAGCATGGTGAAAAACAGTGGGTACCTCCAGGTTAGTACACTGTGGGGTGTACTACAGTGAGGTTACAGTATTTAACGAGCAGGAATTGCATCCTAACCATCTGCCTTGATAATCAGCCATTACTACTGTCTTCCCTGCTTCACAGATGGGAAAATTAAAGGAATAGAGTAAAGGAAATCCAGCTACTGGCATACAGAGTCCTTCTGATCCCCTTAATCACAGGAGTAAAATAACTGAAAATAAACATTGGATCTGAAGAGCGAAACTGTATCGTGGACCCAGCTCATCGCTGGTCACTGCCAGCCCTGCAGAGGCTGCTGGTCTTCAACAGGAGGATGCAGATTCAAGCGGTGGCTCAGATTACCTCTGGTGGGAAGAGCACATCCATGCTGGACTGCACCAGCATACCTGGCTGGAGAGAAGTCGCTCAAAATCCCAGTCCTTACACCCAGAAGTGCATTTCTCCTGTAACTTTGGTGCCTGACACAACAGCCCCTCCCTGAACCTTGCCAGAACTGCAGTAAGCGATTTTCCCTTTGCTCACTCTGGTTACACTTAAGGACGAGCACAGTAACCCCCATGGACAGGACGGAGCTGCTGGCAGCCAGGCAGGCTGGAGCAGCTGGGCTTGAGTGGGGGGCAGAGGTGACATTATCCTCGGTCCCATGTCACGCCAGGGACTGCCTCTGTGAGCTGCTGATGGATTGGATTGTCTTCATAATAGACTCTCCAGAAAGCAAACGTCTGCACATACATAAATCATCAGCGGACTTCGACAGCCCCTCAGCTAACAGACGTACGCGGGGGTTTGGGATGGGATGGCAGGCGCGCTCCTCCCCTCCACTTCCAGCATCTTCCGTAGCGGGAAGCGAGGGGCGGGATCTCTTGCTGGAGGTCCATGGGGCAGTACATCTGGGGGGACATCGGAGCTGTGGAGGGAGTGGTCACAGGGGAATGTCAGACCTGGGCGTGCACACGTGTGGTGCCAGGGCACTGTGTGATGCACTCAGGGCTCGAAGGCTCAAGTGATCTGGGGAAAAATTGAGCTTGTGTCCATGGGAGAGTCCAGGACAAGGTTTGTTCGCAAGACGGCAAGCACGTGGGAGAAGAGGAGTCAGTGCATGGGACCAGGGGTGTTGGAGGTTAATAGTGCCCTGGGGGTTTAAAGGTGCACCAGGAGAAGACACAGGAAGCACTTGGTGGTGGGCAGGACGTTTGCACTGGTGAACTCTATTGTGTGCACATTCGTGATCAGGACTCCAGCCCTTTTCCAGTGCTCCAAAACCTGTGAAACCCCCTCAGCTCCAGCACGCAGCAGGGCACAGCCCCCTACCGTATCACGAAGCTGTGTGCGTCGATCTCGGGGCCGCAGCCGCTGCCAAGCAGGACCCCTGAGTTGCCCACGATGGCGCAGCTGGAGAACTGCTTGCCCTTCAGGGGTGAGGTGCGGGGCAGCAGCTCGTACAGGTTCTGTGAGACGTTCATGGTGCTGTCCCTGTCAAAGACGTAGTGGATGATGTCCCCAGGCTTCAGCGTCCCCTTCAGCACCGAAATGTCCTTCTCTGCATCCAGGAACTTCAAGATCTGTTTCCTGAGGACAGGGAAGAAAACAGCCCCATCAGATGAGGTACAGAGATAACTTGGCTCACACATAAGACAAACTCTTGCCTTCTGGCTGCCCTCAGTCTATGGCCAGTCCGTCTGATGCTCTCTAGGGACAGCTTACGAACAGTTACCTCCACCTTAACGCCTGCTCCTTCTCCACCCATCCCTTCCCGGGGCAGACTAGCATAGTCATCCCACCGTTAGTGGGGGGTCCCTCGATTTACCCCAGGAGAAGGGTTTCCTTCTCCCCGCCGTGACCCACCACCCACGCACACTAATTCCACTTGGCCTGGAAAATGGGGGCTCAAGTGCTCCGTGTTTCACTGTTGCGAGGCCAGCTGGTTCAGCCAGGAACTCATTTCCAAGCGATCGCTTACAGATATGAAGCCTAGCTCAGCAGGAGATAAGCCTTTTATTTCTTCCTCGACTTCTTTAGATGATACACAGAGGCAATTTGCCAGCTTGCACTGGAGAGGACCAAATCCGTCTCTTGTCCTATAGGTAATTACCAGTACCTGATCTTCAAAGAGAGTGTCTGGTTGTGTCTCCATTTGGATGAGGCTGGTTTAATGTTGTGCTTAATGCTTTCATTACTTCTGTCAACAACAGCTGGAGCCGAAGAGTCATTTATTATTACTTCAGCTCTAGAGCAAAGACAGACAGGGAGAGAGACAGGATCCGTTAGCATCCCAGTGGCATTTCTAATTACTGTCTTCGACTCTGGCTTCTGGAATTCAAACTTCATCAGAAAAGCAAAATTGTAGTTTTGAGCTAAACAAGAACTGAAAGCCTGTTTTATTCCGCTACACTCAAGCAGACAGACACAAACCCTTAAATACCTGCCCGCTTACACGAATACAGTCACAGCCAGGCACAGCTCTAGAGAAAACACAACCCAGCTGCAGGAAGGCATGCACACAAAAACACGAGCAAGGCAGGTTGGCAGATGGACACTTGCAGACAAGACACCCCGGAGCCCCAGGGAGCCCCCAAAGTTCACCAAGACATTTTCTATGTGGGCAGCCGAGGTTGCTGCCCTGTGGCCTCGTGGTCACACATGAGCACCCCAAAGTGCAGCCAGCTCAGCTCCTGCAGAGGGTTAAAAACCTTGTCAGAGAAGCGCAGCCTTCACTTTACCCACAGCAAAAATTAATTTAGCTGAGACACAGCGTGCTGCTCGTGCGATCGGGCTCCGAGCACCCTGCACCACACAGGGTGGGGCTGGCTCACTCCTAACTTTTTCTCCCGCTAGAAGAGAGCACGAGGCTTTCAGCATCTGTATCGCCTGCTGCAGACCCAGAAATGAGCAGGGGGGTGGGCGACGGTGAGACGCTGCAGTTTGGAGATGATCACTGGGGTCATCATTAAAATCTGGGACTTTTAAGTTATGCTCTAAGAGGCAAATCAGCCCCAGCACTTCAGTGCCATTTACACCAAACGACATGAATTAAGGGAGCCTCTGAATTTTTGATTCCAGCCAGCCACCCTCCAAAGAGAATAGCCAAGCACCTCATCAAGAAGCTGCACATGTATCTGCAGCCCCAAAAAGCCTTCACAGTTCAGAGCTCTGAAAAATACACAGCCAAAGCACTCGCTATCAGCTAAAGGGAATCTCCCTCTCTGGTGCAAAGGGCTTTTTCCAGATGAGAAACAGTTTGTAAATAAATCCGTTTATAAAAAGCACATAAACTCCAAGGAGAGAGAAGAGCGAGAGATGGGGCGGAGCTGGCAGCCCAGGCTCATGGGCAGCACCCTGCTCCCAGAAGCACATCTCCAGCCCAGGGATGGAGCTCCTGAGGACACACTGTGGCTCGCACTGTGTCATGTTTCAGAAAGATGAGGAAATGTGTTTATAACCGCTGGCTGCCGGTGTCCTTGTGCGTGTTTGTACTGCTGGCAGCCCAGGCTCATGGGCAGCACCCTGCTCCCAGAAGCACATCTCCAGCCCAGGGATGGAGCTCCTGAGGACACACTGTGGCTCGCACTGTGTCATGTTTCAGAAAGATGAGGAAGCACCTCTCCAGAGGCTGCCAGTCGAGGCTGTTGGATTTGTCTGCATCTTACGTTTTGCCACATCACCTCGTGCCTTGCAAAGCTTAGTCAGAAGGTGTCAAAAATCATGAAAGAAGCAGGGTAAAGAATAAGTCACGGGTGGTGACATCATCGCAGAATGATTTCACTCTTCCTTTCTCGCATGGTGTCACTAAGCTTTGCCACCGTGCCACGTGGTAACGCTGGGCTGACATGAAATCATTGCAAAAAATAACACAGAGAGACACTGAATGAAGCTGCGACGCCACGAAACGACTCTGCAATGGAGTGACATTCCTGAAGCGCGTTATGGTAAAGCCGAATGAGGTTTTGATGTCAAAGAGC
>NW_010415965.1:3857-14974 GCF_000710305.1 Buceros rhinoceros silvestris | reverse complement strand
AGCGTCGCTCCTCTAATAGCACGTAGTTGAACTATGAAAATGGCAACTCTATCACTGACTTATTTTCACAATAAGTAACTCTCTCATTCTTTCAATCACCACAACCTGCAGATCCGTGGTTATTTGCGAATGATTATTACACTGAGCGGGGGGAAGGAGGGGGAGAAACGATTAAGAAAATGCAAAGCAGAAGTGAAAAGAAACAGATACATTTGCTAAATAAGAGCAGCACTATCCAGCAAAGAGGAGAAGCAGATTAATAGCTGCCTTACAGCAAAAACAAATGAACACAAAATCTAATTTACAAACCTATTAGATTTGCTATGTAAGCTGTTCACAGCTGATCTGATTGTACCTCTGCCTCCAGAACTCCTGCAAGACAAAGGAAATGCATTATTTATAAACCGGCTCCTCTTTGCCAAGCATTGTTCAACAGTCAAGAGATCCTGCTCTGAAGGGCTCCGAAAGGAGATGCTGCTGCGCCATTCGCACCCCACCCCGTCCAGAAGGGAGATGTCCTGATGCCTGTGAAGGGCTTTTCACATCCATCGTCAATGCTGCCCTACTGTGACTGTAAAATCATTCCAGCAAAAAAGCTCCTAAACAACCCAATTAATAATACCTGCGCCATCTAAGGAGCCATCAAAGACATCTGGTCCCCATCATCAAAGCAGCATGCAGCCTACAGGTTGCATTAAATACAGCTCTACTTTTTTTTTTTACAAGTCAGGTGTTAGCAGTGCACAGAGGTGGTCTCCTCCACCTCCAGGCTGCCCAGGCACTTTCCCTGTCCTTTTCAGGTGAGGACTCAGCCGAATGATCTGGACACGAATGATCTGGACATGTCTTCATCAGCTGAGACCACCCAATATCTCTGTTTTATCCAGACCAAGCTACCAGCCTCCTGGGTGACTCGTGGAGACCTTATCCTCACAGTACACCTTCCCTCAGCTCCTAGTGACCCAGACCAGACCCATGGCTCCATTCCAGTCCCCTCCGATTCCACAGGGGACCTGAAGCCCCTTGTCCCCACCTTTGCAACCTGGCTGAAGCTACGAGGCCAATTCACCACAGCCACTCACATGCTGGAGCTGGGACCTGAAGTGACAGCCTTGTCACTCCCATGGCCTGACACCACGGCACAAGGACGGGTGCCAGACCTGCAGGAATGGACAGCCAAAATTTCCAGCACCTGTATGATGCTATAACGAAGGACAGGCAGGACCAAGCCTCTTCAGAATCCAATGCCACTCGCACGACCTGTAAATGCTCACTTTAAAATAAATACATACTAGTACTGGTCTGTAGCTAGCTGGTGCAGAGCCCCTTCCTGCTTTACGTTGCTATTTTCCAAGGAATTTCAAAGAACCAGTCACCCACTTTGTGATGCTCAATGGGAGCTGGGCTCCCAGTCAGACACATTTTAACTGCCACGTGCTCATTGCTCTGTTTTATTGTTTCCATTGCACAGATATCCAAACGAACACGCTCATAAAGAGAACTGAATTCTCTTCCAGCAGAAATATTGTTATCTAGAAATATACACCTTAATGAAAATGTATCTCAGGAGCGCATATTTCTACCAGTCCTGAAAAAGTCCCAAATGCATTATCATAAATGAAAAAGAAAGAATGTGTGAATGTTTGGTGCCATCGGAAAAGACTTTCGGACTCGTGGGACGTGATATAAATCCCTTTGTTAGGCTGAGCACAGCCCTCAGCACCACAGAGCATGAAACTCTTGGAAATGCCACGATGGCTGTCCCTTGCCTCCCTCCTGCCAGAGACCATCTACGGCCAGGTCAGAGCAATTCCTCCTCCCACACTTCCCTTTGACAAACCTGAGAGTCAGAGAGCTGTTTCATTTTTTGGTCCATCAAGGTAACAGCAGGACTAGCTTATTCCTACAGCCTACTGGCATTTAACAAGCCTCCGCTCTAATGGGGTTCAGCGTGGGATGAACTGGATTAGTGTGCAAACCACACATCCTTTCAGAGACGTCTCCTCTGGAGGAGCCTTCCAAACGGGATTCACACTCCTTCACACTTGCTGTAAGACAGATAGGGACTGGATTAAAGGCTTAGAAAAAGAAACGCTGCTCCTGAGTAAGTGCTGGTTTCCGGACTCTATGAAAGAAATTAGAAAGTGAAGGAGACCTGTTAGCTCACACCTCATCCCTGTTTTGTGGCTACGGCAGGACTGATCCAAAGCATCACAACGCGTTATTCAAATGCATTTATCCACTCTAGCTTTACATGCCCTCAGCGACAGGTCTGTGCATGTCTCCTCCTGAAAGTAAGGCAGGCGTTGGGACTGGAGATGCTTGACGTGAGGAAGACAAGTTGAGAGCGCATCTCCTGACTCGCTGTGTGCAGAGGTGGTGGGGAAGGAGACTGGCTGTCTCGATCCCCTGCTGAGCAGCCCCTCGAGGGCAGTTTCAGGGGGCACTCCTTTCTGCTCATGTGCTGTGAAAATTGGAAGTTTTCAAAACCTTGTAATGCATACAGAGCACAAAGTGTTCTGCTGTTATATATGGACACGAAGGGGTGGCTCATCGGTGGAGGAAAGAGCAGGACTCTGCTACCCATCTTGCCATGACTTGCTCCGTGGCATTGGGCTCACTGTTTTGCTGGCCAGCAGCAGCCAGGATGCTCTTGGTGGACACTGGAGATATCCGGCAAAGACACTCCTCCCTGTACCAGGCTTGGTTTCTCTCTGAGCCACAGAGACTGCCTGAAGCAGACATGATACTTGGCTGAAGGTCTCAACTGGTTTAGGAGATCCTGAAATACTCCCGTGGCTTCAAAATCACCAATCTTTTGGCCTTTGTGTCCTTCGCTGCAACTTCTGGGTATCTTCCCTACAATCTCCCTTCAGACAGTCAGAGGCTCTGAATACGATACCATGGGATGTACTGCCCCGTCCAGCCACCCTGCTCAGCTCAGCCCACCGGCGGGTACCAGCCAGGCAAAACAACTGCTCAAAACACCTGTAGTTCAGCCAAGCATGGTGTTTTTCAAGGTCTACCATACTTCATTACCAACACAGGCAAGCCAATATCGCTGTACTGCTTCAATTCACCTACCTGGGAAGAGGAAACCAGTATAAATAGAGGGCACTAATTATGAGGCACAAGTTAAGAAAAGAAGTCAGCCCATTTTATTCCACCTCGCTGACCTGGAGTTTCAAATCTCATGGCTTCAAAAGGCAAAAACCAACCTCGATTAAAACTGCACGGATAGGCATTGATTTTGAAAAGCTTTCTAGTGCTACATCGTGTTTAGATTGAATTGCCTTATTAATCTAGTTGTTATCACTTTGATTGTATAGCCAGCTCCACAAAGTACCAACCTGCTTCCTAATCCTATTATTTACAAAACGCTCTTCTTTTGACTTCTGTCGGGATGTTTTCCAGTGATAAGTCGCATTTCTACGTGCTAATGCCATATTACTGGCTTATGCCATCCTTCCTCATTTCTGCTTTGAGATTTTCAAGTTGAATTTCCACTATTAAAGATATTATATAGGTCAAAACGTTCTGTGCTCAGATGTAAAGTGACACTGATTCGTATATCAGAGGACAAAAAAGAAAAATTGTCTTATGGTTCAGGTCCAAATTTTCCTGGATGAATAACTTCTGACAAATCAGATATGCGAGGACTTCTCTATTCACCCACTACAAATGGCCTGTTTAGGGCTTTTGCTTCCTTTTTTATCATCTCCCACTTCTTAAATGATTCTCTTAATTGTTGCTAGGTACGGTTCAGTCTTGCTTCGAGCAATTTTGATACGTGAAATCAAAGCTGCTTTGACTGAACAAGTAGGTCACGCAGACTCTTTGGACGAGAGGATCTCTAAAAGCAGCCTTTACACATCCATATTCTCAGGCTTACCAATTAAAAAATGTGTTTTCCATGGATATTTTACAATGCCCACCTCCAAGTCCTGATTCCCCCCAGCACCTGTGGCAGACAATACCCAGGGGAAGCATGCATAAGAGGCATGAACTAGCTGGAAATGTCAGCTATACCCGACCACTCATTTATCCACATTTGTGGGACCCATTTCTGGTGGTGCAAAACCTCTGCCTCTTCATGACCTTGGGCAACCCAAGTCCTCCTTTTCTCCCTCCTCCACATAAAAGAGAGATAATAATCCTTTGGGGGATTGTTCAGTATAATTTGTCCATCTGAATTTCTTGGGAAGAGAGTTCAGAATGCTGCAATTTTAATCTGAGGGGTTCAAATGATTAACACCTACTGATTAAGCTTTCACAAGCTGCTTTTGTGGTAGGTGCAGTTTTATGATCATTGTTTTACTGCTGGGACACAGCGGGTGAAGTGGCTTGGTCCGTAACATAAAAAAATGACAGTTCCACAAGCCAGGACAGGAGCAGGCACTATGGGCTTAGAGCAGACCTGTCCTCTTGAAAATGCTGCTCTTTGCTTGCTGAGAGGAGTGTGGCTCGTGCTGGGTGAGAGAGTAGGACATGTCACCCAGAGGACCACAAGAATCGATCTGACAAGGTCTCACTGGCCTGAGAAGCACATGGAGCCAGTGGTCTCCTGAAATGGCTGCAGGCTGTACTCATAAGGCAGTCTGTATCTATTAAAAACAAATAAAATCATCACCAATATTTATTTTGTTTTTTAAGGATTGCTCTGACGTTATCCTCAAGACCAGAATTGCTATTTTCTATCTGAAGAGCACATGAGTGTGATGCCAGGCCTAGGCAGGGACCGTCCTCTCAAAATCACCGCCTCCCAGCCCACGGGCTCTCCCCGAGGCAGCTGGTGGGGAGGGGACAGGAGAGGGATGCTCGCAGACCCTCTACAGGATGCTGCTTCGTGGCCAGATGGACCCGGTCACTGTAACTAAGAGTTCTGGGGAAAGGGAGATGCTGCCCAGCCACTAGAAATGAAATACAAACACAAAGCTCATCCTCCTTCTCCCAGACTTGATATGGATTTTGCTTTCGCTAACACTCACAGTGATATAAACCCCACGTGCACTCACGGGTAAAGGTCAGACCTTGCAGTGTCAGGGACTAGCTGGCACCTGCACGTCACCTCGTTAGAAGCTGGACCTGGATGCACCAACTGCCCTGTTAAGAGAGCGGATCCATTCTGCAGACTAAGGGCAGAGCAGTCATGAAGGTAAGCCATGTGCATCCCTCAGAGATGGGGCAGGACTCGCTCGGGTCAGTGCTGGGGAACGTGGATTGGGATACAGGTTTCAAGCCTCCCTCCTCTTCCCTGAAATTCAGGGTTTGTGTTGAGACTGGCAGAGCAGCAAACGTGACTTCAGGGCTTTTGGGGAAAAATTGCCACATTTCCAAGTTGTCTATGAAAAGGAAGTAATTGGCTTCCAGTGCCAACCTGTCCAGCCTGTCCTGCAGGGCGGAGAAGCAAAAGTGTCCCAGGAGCCCAAACTGAGCAGGGACTGAGCCCAGAGGCTGGAAACAGGAATTACCCAGGGACCATATTCTGGCTCTCCACCCACGCATCAGGATCTTGCTGAAAAGATGAAAAAAGGCCACATTCATCAGAAGTGTCTCACTTGATACTAAGGTGGTTTCTGTGGGGCTTAGGTCAAAGCCCATCCATATCCTTAAAATGCTCTGCTAGCACAGGAGAGACAATTTAGAGATGAGGCTTCACCGCTGGCTATCCCTGCACAGAAACCAACTTGCAGACTAGAACCAAATGCCAAAGCCAGGCAAGAAGTGATGGGATCGGAGATGCATTTTTTGAACCTGGAGATCACGTACTCAAACGCAACATCGTGCACATCCCCTAACAGCAGTCTTTCCCCATCTAGAAACACAGCTCACAGGCTCCTTTCTCAACTTGCCTTCCTGTGACACATTTCGTAACACACCAGGAGCACTCAGGACATCTTGACACTTGCAGATCATTCTCTGTGACGTTTCACCAGTCGCTTTTGAGGCTTTTGTCTGGGGGCGTGGAGGAGATTGCGATTAAGAGAAGCAGCGGCCATCGGGTAGCCCTGCATACCCTCACTCTCCTGGTGAGCAAGCTTCCCTCTGTAGGGATTAATTTCAAAGACATCTCTAAAGTGTTTGTCTGCTAGGATGAAAGATCCTGCAATACATCTTGATGAGACATCTGAAATCACACTTCGATGTGTTTAAAATCTCACTTGTTCATATTGTCACAGCTTGGCAGCCTGAGTGTCAGAAACTTCCTAAATATCAGGTGCTATTTTTACTGCTCCAAGTTTCATTCTTTCTATCGAGTCGCATGACCACTTTTGGGAGAGCGTGCCCGTATGACAGCTTTTGGGAAAGTCACCCTGCCCTGCTGGGGTCCCGCTGCGGCTCCAGTACCAGTACACGAACCGCAGGGGCAGTGCTTGTGCAGCCAGGCTGGAGGTGAAACACCCATCTGTCAGTCTCCTGCCAATGAGCATTACTAATTCAGCCATGCCCCAATCCCCCCTCCACGTCACCCATCCTGCAGGCTCCTTCCCAGGGACCATAACAAGATGGGAAGGCGCTCGGATCCCTACCACTCAAGGGGTAACCGTGACTCCACATCAGCTCCCGCATACACCAGCACAGGGTTTAGCCCTGAGGTTTCTGCCTGGCCGCAAATCACTGTGTGTAATCACTGCAAGCGTACACCGAGGAGTCAGGAATCAAGGCACAAGTCTGAGTTTGCAAAACAGAGACACCTATTGCTTAATGGGGAATACACCAATTAGGCTGAAACACTTAGGTGACACAAACAGGGAAGAATCAGCACAACAGCACAGCTCCGACAGCTGAAGGGCACAAGGCAGCGGGAGGGATCGCTCTGCTCCGGGGGTAACCAGAGCACCACAACCAAATCCCTGTCCCTGGCCTGGGATACCTGCCTGAAGGACCTGTGAGAGGCAAGAAAATGCTTGGAGCAGCTTGAGCAGCCCTGCCCATGAGGGAGCCACAGTCCAGGACCTTTAGGCTCTGCCCCCAAGCCAGCATGTGCTTTCTCTGAGCCAGAGAAGTCCCTCTCACACCTGTAGAATGTCAGGTCTCACACCCACACGCATTCACCGTAAGGTCAGCATGGCCTGACTTGATCACCCTATGCTGCTCGTCGTTTGTCACTGCCCTGAAGACAAAGCACTCACGAGCTTGCACAGCTCAAATGTCCACACTTCACCTCTCCCCATCCTGCGTACTGGCAGGACCTTATTCCCTCCTTCATCTCAGGTCTTCCGTCAGAAGTTTATTCTTGGCATCGGTTCAGTTTCTTTGGCTGTGTTAATGAAACAGCCAGCAAAGAAAAAGACATTGAAGCCCGCAAAAATGATCCAGTGAGGGGCTTGGGACTGGGGAGCAGTGGTGGTTTGGTTTTGTATCCATCTTTCCCCTTCTAGAAGGGAGAAGGAAAAAACTCCAAGAACCCAATGACGACCTAGAAAGGAGCTGAGACAAAAGCCTCACTGCTAAAAAAAACATGCCTACACTATACATTTTTCCTAAGATAATTTTTTCAGCCAACAGAGCAGAGCAATCAGGGAGCGCAAACAGCAGAACATCAGTCTTGCGGCAGATCCTGTCACCCTGAGCATTTGCGTCCCAGAAGACAGAAATCCCAGTGGCTCCTGCAGCATCTTGGATGCCACGTACCTCGGGAAATGGGAATGGAGCAACATGAAAAGATGTCGTGTCTGGGGAGCTGTGGGGTGCTCAGGCTCATCTTCTCGCACCCATCTTTTCACTACTTTTCCCACTGCTCTGCGCCGCCCCTTGGAATCCTCAAGGTCTCATGTGGTTTTGTTTTTCCCTGTTGATGTGGGTGCTGAGGACCTCTTCTGGGCAGTGGCATCCTCCTGGTGCGGCTCTTCTGCACAAGCATCCTCAAAATAACAGCTGGTGCCTATGCAAAGAGGGCTGAGAGCACCTGGATGAGAGCCACAACCCACAACCAGCAACTGCCTGAGCTATTCGCCCACCATTACAGGCACTCACGAGCAAGGGAGCAGTCTCAGGACCTTTGCAGGAACTTTGTCCTCTGATGACAACGTTCAGATACCAAATATTGAAGAGCCAATAGTGGTTTCAGAGGTCGGCCTCCTCTCTCCTCCCCTGGCTCATAAAGCTACACTGGGGAAATCCAGGCGGCAGTAAGAAGGAGAAGTTTAATTACCAACGGAGCAGCTGCTGGTTGGCAGTTGAGCGTGCTTCTGGGTGTCTGGAGATGCCTTACGATGACGCTTAACCTTTGCAGAGGAAACATGTGCCCTGTTTAAGCCGCTGGCTGAGAGCTGAATTACATTCCTTAGATGCCCGTAAAGCCTGGGAGGAGATGGGTCACAGTGGAAGAACCGAAGAACTGTCCTTCAATTTGCTGCTGCCAGACACACAAGTGATACCTGGAGCCCACTGTGATGCTGTTTGACTGAGGGAGGCCTTGAGTGAGCCCTTCAAAACTGTGTCATGACTGTGACAAGATGTGCTTTTAAAAGCAGCCCTGTTGGTGGAGTGCACCGGACAGGAGGGATGGTGTGCTCAGCATGCAGATGGCCAGCCTGGCTTTTTTTTTGTGTGTGTTTGTGATATTCCCAGTGGATTTGTGTATGCAGTAACAAGGAATTTATTTGCAGTAGCTATAAGAAACAGTCCAGCCCTTAAATTTGGAAAGAGCTGACCTAGTGCCTGAGCAGCCAGCTCGATGAATCAAAGGCTTTGCAAACAAGGAACCTCCAACGGGTCAAGAGCAGGGCCAGCAGAGTTAGCAGGGTCAGGGCAACGAAGCCACAGAACACCTGGCAAAGGGGTCCCTAAAACTGATGGCAGTGTTACCCCCAAGAGCAACAATCACACCCTGGCCAGTGCAAGACTCCTAACAGACTTACTTCATTGCCAGACACAGCATTTGTGCCGTGGTACCACTTGCTGCTTCAGGAGGACCATTTTGGTCCCATCACCCACACACTGAGCACCTTTACCATGTGCTGCCTCCTGGCTCATCCTCCTTCCTGCTCCCAGCCTGCCCTCTCACCCCGAACCACTGCCGCTACCCTGAAGGTTCTGGCAGCACCACGCCTGACTGCCTGGATCAGCCCTTTCGCTTCCCAACAGCAGCCAGTGCTGGTGGTGTAGATGAGGATGTATCTCTCGAAGCCACCACCACCATCAAGGCGGCTGCTTAGTCAAGGCAAGTTGTTTAGATTTACTCTGGGAACACAAGGAAAAAGGAGCTGTAAAAATGCTCTTTTTGTTTTTCTTTTTTTCTTTTTTCTACTGCATTGCAAGGGGCAGAGCTGCTGACATCAGCCCGCTCTGCCCTAGTGTTTGCTGAAGGACACCCAAAACTCTACTCCTACAGTGTATTTACTGTGCCAGGGAACCGCCGTGTTTCCAGAGGCAAATGGGGGCGGAAACCAGAGAAATGGCAAAATAAATATTGTCTAATGTTGTACTTTGGGCTTCTTTCTTGCTGTTGAGGATGACCCAGGAGCAGGAAAACAAATGGTGGAGGCAATCAGAAGTTGTCTGTCTTTGGAACAACTGTTCTTTACAACAACGGTGCCTGTAGATGTATTTAAGTAGAATTGGTCTCAGGGATGAAAAACCAAAATACCTGTAGCCTGAAAGCCCAAGGAAAGGCAAAGGAGCTCCTGTAAATGCTTTCCTCGAAGACCAAGAGCACAACCGGCACGCAAACAGGCACCGATGAACAGAGAATAATTATGGTTGCTGCAGAGAATACAAGAGAAAAGTGACCCCTTAGAGGCCAGGAGGGCTCATGGTGGCAGCAGGATCTGCTGTGTCACTGCTGGCCACCGTCCCAGGGCTTCGCTCTCTGCACTTGAGTATAGCAGTAGCATGGAGGAGCGGGCGCTGTTCTTCTGATGGCTGAATTACTTCACCTCGCCGTTAGCTGCTCAACAAGCCTTCACTAAATGAACCAACATTTGCAACTCCTTGTTCTCTGCAGGGAGAAAAAGGTTTCCTCTGCTTTCCAGGCTGGAATTGCGCATTTATAGGGTTAAAGGTGGGAAATGAAAAGCCCACCTGGGCAAAAGGGACACCTGAAGCCCTTGTGGGAACTGCTTTGCTCTGTTTATTGCTCTGGTTGCTGGGGGTGGTACTGGCCATGGTTTCAGCACCCAGGAAGTGCTGGCTGGCAATGTGCATCCTCCTACCACAGCTACTGCCCTCCTCACTGGCAAGCTCAGAAATTCCCTCCTTGGGCGTCTTGCAAACTGCTGACAGTCAGGACTGGATCGAAGAGTAACTTCTCACCAGCGGTACTGGAAAGCCCTTAGAGGGACTGTTTACACTCACAGCGCTGGGTGTTCTTTTTGTTCCACTGGATTGCTCCAGGGTCTGCTAGTGCTTTCCATCCTGCTGCTCCCAGCTCTCCTGCCGGACGCAGCTTCCCTGCAGGTACCACTGCTCCCACCACTCTCTTGGAGCTCAGCTGAAGCAAAACAAGCTATGGAAATTAAGCCTCCTTCAGCTTGCTCTAGGCAGGAGCACAGGGGGTTTGGACACATCTTTGTGGCAGCTCCCCCCACCTCCGCAGGACAGCAGGAGATGACGGAGTGCTTTACAGGGAGGAAGGGGAGATCTGTAGCCAACCTGGAATTGTCTGCTTGAGCTCAAGTTATTGTCAGAAGAGTTGCAATCAAAGCCTACACCGAGTATTTTCAGTGGCTCAGTGCTTCAACATGGCTTTTATTTCCCAGCCTGATGTGTCAGGGGGTTTTGCTAGAGTCCCGACATACCCAACAAGTACAAAGGTCTCTCCGTTGGCTCCATTTACATGAATAGCTACAGGGTGTCAGAGGGCCTCTGTCCTGCACAGGGGCGTTACTTCTCCAGACCAACCCGGATAATTCTTGGCACCCGCTATGTGAGTGCACAGAAGTGTATGATGGTAGAACATAGCACTTTTTTCAACACAACTTTCTAGCGGAGAGCAAGTCTTAGACTAACTCTGTGTCAGGTGCAGTAAATCACAGCCTGAAAGATGTAAGCAGGACATTTATACTCCACGGACCAATTTTGACAAGAAGTGTTATGACTACAGCACACTACAGACCACTCAGCGCAAGTACATCAGCCACCATAAAGGACACAAAATCTCTTTGTGGCATTCC
>NW_010415965.1:0-3780 GCF_000710305.1 Buceros rhinoceros silvestris | reverse complement strand
GAGCCTTTGAAAGGGCACACGAGGAAAAAGTGGCATTTACTGACAAGCTTCCAGGCAAGCCACCAATATTACATACCCTCCTCCACCACTTTAAAAAGAGCAACGTACAATTCCTCTTGTAGTCAGAATGGAAAGGCATGTGGTCTGGGCTAGCAGAGAGAAGGGTGACTCACATCAAGACCAGCCCATTATAAGTGTCAAGTGCTCCCTAAGATGGCTCAGCGCTAATTTGAGAAGTCACCTGGTGGTAGCGGGTCACCAGCTCCCTCTACAGACAATCAGGACGCAGCCGGACCCCTGCAGAACTGCTACAGCAGACGCATAATAACAAAGAGTCTCTTTAAACTGCCACTGAGGAGCAGAATTTTCCTCCTCATCACCAGCAATAATTATTCCACTCAGTGCCAAGCCCTTTGTCTTCCTCCGAGGCAAGAGATCTGGCCGGCTCCCCTACCCTGGGGTGGATGAAGAAATAGCTGCGATCGCATTAGTGTTCCCCAAGACAGATGTGAATGTGTCTTTTGTTTCCTTCCAGGGAACAAAGAGCCGGAGCGATGGAGGGGAATGCAGCCGCCACCGGGCTGCAGGAAAAGTTCAGCAGCCTGGAACCAGGTGGCTGCTCGGAAAGAAAGTGCCAAGACCATTCGCACCGGCAATACTTCACAGCGGCGGCACACGCCAGCGAGCGCGAGGAGCGAGCCAAGGCGAGGGGAACGAGCGCGTCTGCCCGCCCGCATCCCGCTGCACCGCCGAGCATGCTGCTGGAGCGATGCGTCTATAGGTGATACATATACATAACGACAGGGAGGTGGCAGGATGGAAACCCGCGCACAGGGGTGGCTGCAGGGAGGAACAGGCTAACGAGAGCGACGTGGCATCGGGAGCGAGAAACCGCTGAATTTTCATCCTTGTCCTGATGCCTCTTTGTTTCAGCATCTCCCGGCTGCAGGAGGTGGTGTAAGAATGTCTGGAGGAGCAAGATGGGACTGCTTAAGGAGCAAACACCTTCTCAGAAGCCTCTGGCAGGCAGAGCAGCTCCAGCTGCCCTTGGGTCCTACCTCCCTTCACCTGTGATACTGGGAAGTTATTGTCCAGGGAAACAGCATGGTTATTTTTTTTTGTCCTTTTGCCGGTAATATTATATTCTTACTTTGTACCTAACGAACATTGTGTTCTTTCTGCAATTTCTCAGTATTTGTAGGTGAGAGAGACACCTTCCCCCCTGCTCCCATCCATACGAGGCATATTCTCCCAAAGACAATCCAAATCGCAGGCAGGGGGCAGGGTATGTGTAAAAGTGGGCAAGCTGTTCGCTCCGCACAATAATTAGAGTGTGTTTGGATGCCAAGCAAAAAGAAGAAAAGAGTTGCACCTGCCTGCATTTCCCAGCCCCCCTCAGTGCTGAGAGGCTGCCAGGGGACACCTGGCTCTTTGCTTTCCTTAATGCGTGGGCTGCACTTACCAAAGCAAAGGTGAGGAGGGATGGAGGGTGAGGAGGGATGGAGGGTGAGGAGGGATGGAGGGTGAGGAGGGATGGAGGGTGAGGAGGGATGGAGGGTGAGGAGGAGGATGCTGAGCCACATGGTCCATCAGCCACAGATTCCTCACCTGGGGGAGAGCTGCACAAATATCCAGAATCTCCCAAGCTGCTCACAAAGAGGAGTTGTTCCCTCCTGCACACAGAGGGCTCCTGGAAAACTTCAGAAGGATCTCTTTCTCTACATTGTTGTGCTCTTTTGCCATCACACAGTCCCCTGGCTGCAAAAGATGCTGCTATCATGCGGCCCTCAAAGCTGAAAGCCCTTTATCATCTCCTGACCTGTTGCAGACCAGCCACTCAGCTTTTCCACCTCTCCCCACCAACCCACTTCAGCCAGGTCTGAGCATTGTGCTGATCATTCCTGGTACCCCGGCAGCACACGGCGATGAAGGGCTCTTTGTGCCAGGCTCCTGTGCTAAGAGCTTAAGGTCTAAGGCGAGCAGTGTTTGGCTCCTTGCTGTGTTCGGGATGAAGCAGTTCATCAAACAGGGGAAGGGGTAGGAGAGGGCAGAACAAGAGGAAGGGTCAGTCGGCCCTAGTTCATGATCACTTCTTAATACAGCGGGGTCCTACCTATGCTCTGTGCATCCCTGTATCAGAAGCACAGCTGATGTGACAAGGTATCTATAGATGCTCTGGGACTAATGCATATCAGAGGGCACGGGATCACAGGACCCCCCCTTCCCTCCCTGAGGTGTAGGGTGTTCCTCTACTTCGCTTATGTTACCTCATGCACTACAATTTCCAAAATGCTGTATGAAACAAGCTACTCGCCGTTTCCACACACAGAACTCGTCTGACCCTCTCGCTGTTGTCTCTGCTGCTGCACTGCTTGGCAGTACTTCCTTGGAGGAACTACAGTAACAAACTCAAATGCCAGGGCTTGGAGATAAGCAGCCAGCAAACATCCAATTTCCATA
The DNA here is from genome assembly GCF_000710305.1 of Buceros rhinoceros silvestris. Lineage (NCBI taxonomy): Eukaryota > Metazoa > Chordata > Aves > Bucerotiformes > Bucerotidae > Buceros > Buceros rhinoceros. Next base: position 1,320 of record NW_010415965.1, on the reverse strand, counting down.
CAACGTACAGAAAAGAGAGGAGAAAAAAAACCCACAACAATGGCAATCCCTAATGAACCAGGGTGAAAACCAGGACAAGTAAGTAACAAAGCAGAATAGATTTTCAATAAGGGCACAGCAAGTTCTAGAGGACAGATCTAGCAGATAGACACAGAGAGAGAAGAAAGAAGCAGCCAGAAAAGAAGACAGGAGGAAACCAAAGGGACCAGAGCAGCCTGTTCGATGGGGCGGATGCTTCAGCAGCTTTTAATTTCCTTTATTATTCTATAGATAGTGCCAGCTCATTGCAGAGCAACAATTCATCTAGCCTGGTAACCTACAGTCTGGTGCCAGAATGTTTCTGGGCAAGGCTACTGACCTTTAAACACTTCTTGCCCGTGGCACCCAATAGAACATAACAATGAAACAATGACAACCATCATTACATTTCATTTACAGTTTCTGCCACGTGTTTGTTTGCATGTAACACAGTGGACAACGCCACCTGGTCCCAAACAGAAAGCCCTTGTGCCCTTTGGGCACTACGAGTGCACTCCACATCACTAGAATTATTTGATTTGTTTTCCCACACTGCAGCAGTGAGTTCCTCAAGTTAACACAAACCCCCCTCGCCGCATTTGTTCCTCTCATCCCCTAAGTTTCCAAGCAGCCCTCAGAGTTGGGGTTTATGGAGTGGGTAGAGCATTGTTCCTCTCCTCGGACTTCAGGGATGCCATACTGGGCACTTGCAGGTAAACACTCACCCTGAAGTGATCGGGATGGGGTGATCACAAAGCCCTTGACACAGCCCTTGGTGACAGAGGAGCGGTTTGAGCTCTCCCACCCTGTTTCATCACCCCCCGTCCAACTGGTCCCTACTGGATCTCTCCCACCCTGCAGACTGGTGCCTTAACCATCACCTCCACAGGCTGGTGCCCTCTCCATCACAGCCATCTCAAACACCACAGGTGCCCAAGACCCCTAGGCGGCAACTTGACCCATCATCCCCAGCCAGCAGACTGCCCGCACCAGTAATCTGCTCAGGGACCTGCTCCACCACTCCACCAACACCTGAGCACTGCCCGAACCCAAACCATCTCTCCAGGGCAGCATCTCCTTCAATATCTCTAATCAAACTGGTCCCCGCTCCAAAAGGGGAGCATCCCTCCAAAGGGACTGGTACCCGCTCCAGCATCCCCCCAAAGGGACTGGTACCCGCTCCAGCATCCCTGCCCGGATGGGTACTTCAGCGTCTCTAACGGGAGCGGCACCAGCTCCCGCACCCTTGCCCTGACCGGCGTGGCTGTCCCCCGGCCCCATGCCCTGGCGCGCCCCGTCCTG
>NW_010415964.1:21466-21704 GCF_000710305.1 Buceros rhinoceros silvestris | reverse complement strand
CAAACACGGACTGCGGCAGTGATCCGAGATGTCAGCAGCCATGTGGTTCTGCCGCGTGAGCAGAACACAGAGACCCGCACAGTTACGAATTACCCGGCAGCGCGACATAGAGTGGAATTGGCACAAAGTCCTACCAGTCTCTGTCGCAGAATGAAGCAAAGGAAAAGCAAACAGCTCTCGGGTGCACGGGCAGTCCGGACCCGACTCGGCAGGGCTCCGATGCGGGGGGCCAAGGGGG
>NW_010415964.1:21090-21341 GCF_000710305.1 Buceros rhinoceros silvestris | reverse complement strand
GTCTCCGAGGCGGGGCGCCAAGGTGGCACGGCGGCTTTTTTCCAGCAAAAAACAGCTCAACCGTTCTTGGGCGCGCAGGCAGTCTGGGCTCGGCGCTTGTGGTGGCGTGGCTGCTTCTCACAGCGCAGCCAACGCTCCCAGTTGAGCGGGCTCGGACGTGCGGCAGCAGCGGTCAGCCAGGAGACGAAAGGCTCCGGCGGCAGCAATGGGACTCGGTGGCAGCAGCTCCGGGGGGCTCCGGTGCTGTGCAG
>NW_010415964.1:8326-20872 GCF_000710305.1 Buceros rhinoceros silvestris | reverse complement strand
CCGATAAGCTGCGACGGCTCCGGAGAAAGTGCGGTTAGGCAGCGGTCCGGGGCGACTGCCGCAGCACGAGCAACAATGGTCCCAGGGGCAGCCGAGAGTGCAGAAAGACTGCCTTAACGTGGGCGCAGCACGGCTTTTTAAAGCAGCAATGGCGTGAAAATCGAACAGACCCGTGAAAACTTTTAACCAATGAAAAAATGGAGATGCAGCTGACGTTACACGGCAGGGAATATAATTGGATAGTTAAAGCAAATTCTCCTAAAAAGGAGATCTTTGCCAACGCATCACAAAGATTCATGTGCCAAAGTGTCAACATTCAACTTCCTCATTTCAAGAAACTTTTCTGGAGTGACCAGTCTGGGCTTGAGTGACCCACAGCAGTGATCAGCAGTACAACTTGTTTACAGATATTGTCTCAGTTCTCAGTGAGATGAGATATAGACTCCAAGAAAGTCGTGGGGTTTATGTTCCGTTGTAAGACCTGTGTAATTCTTATAGGCTGCAACACATTTGGGAGCAGGGTGAGTGGTAAGCTTATTTTATTCTTTAGAGTCTATTACGCTCTGGGTTTTGTGGAAAAGCAGAACCTGCTTTCAGTGTTGACTCATTTATCAAGGGATTCTAGACAGGTCTTTGTTACACCCTAGGTGTTTGCCCCGATGGCTTTTGGGTTTTGAGGTTACACTGTAAAAAGAAGTATGAGACTGCCCAGAAAGTTGAAAATTCAATCCTTTTTATCTTTAATGAGAAAATACAACGTTGATATTTATCAATAAAGAAAAAACTGTCATTACTTTAAACAGGAAAAAAATCCTTTTTTCTTGTGAAAAGTATATTCTTTGTCCTGTTTTGCATTTGCAATATTATATTACAGGCCCCAAATGTTTTCTGTAAGTTTCCTATTATCTTATTAGTCAAACCGAGACATTTTTCTAAACCATTACAAAGGAGGTACATAAGATTTTCTGAACAAATCCCTGAAACAGTGTTGTACGCAATGAAGAAAAGCACAGTCATTGCCTCCTGACTTTTCCCTGCCAGGGAGGAAGCATGTAATTTTTAATACCTTCCAATCTCAAATAGGCTGGTAAGTCAAAATGTTCATATTTAGAACAAATGTATTCTTTTTTTTTTTTCCTCCTCAGAGGCATAGAGATTCCTTTCCAATGCTCTCTAACCATGACATCTGCAATTCCCATGCTGCCAGCAAGATGTTCCAGTCCTGCATTCCAGAACCATGTTTTCCAGAATCAATCTGCCTGAATACTAATCAGCTCTATGTAGGGTATGAAGGCACAGATGTCAAAGGTATCTCCTCTGTAACCCCACGCTCTTTCACTGTGAGCAATCTCCAGCAGAAGCTCCTTCTTTACATGGCCCAAAGCACATATGTAAGTTTATCATAAGAAAACATTCATGAACATAGAAGAATATATGTTTTCAATGACAAAAAGAGTGTTTGTATTATGCAGCATTTTGCCTTCAGTGCTGTATACTGAATATTTAATGTGTTAAGAATTCTTTACATTTCAAGGAAAGGTAAATGCTGAACAGGAGACCCATATAATAAGACAGTCTAAATTAATTAAAATTTATCAGCTTTATTTAACTGATAATATTCAGGATATTATTGCTACACCTCAAATTATTCAAAAATGTATTGTGAATCTGAATGAAGTCTTTTCACAGAAGGATGAAGCAAAGGTACTTTGACTCATCATGGCTTGGCTTCGCGAACAAAGATCTGGGAAGGGCTTTTCCCACGCTCACTGCAAGCGATGAGTGCACCCTTCGGGCCTGCGCGGTGGATTTTTTAGGTGAGGTGCAGCGTGCGCGGAACTGGCTCCACCCTTTACACCTGAGGTTCATCTGCCAGGGCCTAGCGAGCTTGGACGGTGACAGCGAAGTCCTCAGGTCGTAGGTTTGGTTAGAGTATCCTTCTCTTGGATGGATGCCTTACAGGGCTAAACGAGCTCCATCTGCCCAGGTTTGGAGTCAGAGTTGTCCTTCTCCTAGGATGGTTGCCCAAAGGCTAGTGAGCCCATCCTGCCCGTGGACGCACTTTGTCTGACCCTTCAGTTGAGACCTGTCTGGCCTGGGAGACCCCACCGGAGGCACATGCCACCACCAGCACAGCTCTCAACCTCACAAGGGCACGCAAGCTCCTTCCCCACGGCAAGGGGGTGCCCGTGAAAGAGTCGCCGCTCAACCTCCGGACATCACAGACCAGGGCACGAGGCGGCCAGGGCCTGCCAAGGACGGGAGTCCTGGAGCCTGGTACTTTGACTATATATAATCAAACTGGTGCTATTTCAGTCATCCATGTAGAAACCACAGTAAAAAACATCTGTATTATTAAACACTGGAATCACCACAGTTGTAGCCATCCATTTATTTTTTAAAAAAACAAGCTATCCACAAACACATAAAAAAACCCCGAACCAAACCCAGAAACAAAACAATCAAACAAATTCAAAACAGGAAGGAGAAGTTCCTGTTACTCTAGGTAATTTGTGAGAGAAGCTGAGCTTTCCTCTACTTTTAACAGGAAGAGATACGGGAAATAGTTTCTCTATCTCCTTTATTTATCTACTTCTACATCTCCCAGCTCATTCCACCCTATATCACCTATCCTCCACTCCCTGTGTATATCTGTTTCTGTATTTTTCACATGAAGAGAAGTTTGTGACTTGTTTCAAAATCACATCACTTCCAAGAATATTTTATAAATGACAAATATTAGATGTCTGGCTGCATAATAACACCTCCAAAATACCACTTTGTGGAAGGACATCTTGTAAGATAGATCTCAGTGATTTGGTACATTTGTCGGTATGGAGGAAATCTGAAACCACCACGAATTGGCAAACATTTGAGTAACATTTATTATTTCTTTTTCTGTTCATTCATTATTGATGTATGAAGAATAACAGTGCCATGTAAAAAGGGACATAAGCCTAAGAAAACCCTTCATAAATTCATCCAGTTCTCCTGAATATATTGTTTGTGCCAGTTTTTATGTCAGCCTAAGGGAAGACTTCAGTATTTGCTTTAGCCAACTGAGCCATATTTTGCTTTAATATTTATATTATTTATTTTTCTACAGCAGTACACAGTGTCATACTTCATAGATAGCCAGCATAGAGAAACAGTCTCCTAAAGATGAAAGCTAGAATAGAAGTAGTCCAAAATCACCTCTTTCCATAAATAAACACAGAATACTACTTCCAATATAATAAACGTTTTCAATCTTAATTATTTTATTTCTCCCTCAGTTCACCCCTGATCCCATCCTTAATATCCAGCCTCTCTGACAGATGATCTTTTAATGGTGAAGCTGTTGTGAACAGAAGTAAATTATTTTCCTGGAAACATAAACTGTGATATACTACATAAAAGATTCTAAAACATCTCTGTTCCCACTTACTCCAGCCAGCAGTTTTCATATATTTTCAGAAAAATGGAAAAGCTGAGACTTTTTCCTGATTAATAGTAACACTCTTATAAATGTTAGAGCGCAGATATATCTTCTCCCCAGCCCACAAGCTGTTTGTTGCTTCTACTGTAATATGAAGCATAATTTAGTTTATAACAACACACTTTATAAGTATATGAAAAATTTGTTAGCACATGTTCAGGGTGCACATTCACTTAATTTTCAGTCAGACTGCCACTATAGACAAAAGCATCTACTTAGACTTGAATGATATAACTGCACCAAAAGGTACTTCTGGAGATTCTAATACACATCTTCCTTTAGTGTTATTTCACTCACTCTTAAATTCCAGCTAACTACAAACACATCTGTTAAGGATTTATAGAAGTTTGATGAAGGAAATTCAGAAATACATATTGCTTTACCCTCAACTCACTACCCAGAAACCAATAATCACCACTTACGTATAGCAGAGGCTGCCTCTCTTTTCTCTGTCCAGATAGTCTTCTTGAGACAGAAGCATTGTATTTCTGGAAGATTCTCGAAACAATTGCTAGCTTACTGTATGTACTTATAAACTGAAGATCAGTCTTACTAACTGAAACAACGTGGTTATTGAATTTGCATATTGATGTACAGCAGGATGTGTAGTTTTCCAGTTTTGCAAATAACTCATAACACTCATTTAAAAAAAAAACCCACAACCAAAAAACCAACAACCAAGATCAGAAAAAGGCATCTGACCATATTCATGGCCAGATAGGTCATTTAAATCCTTTCCTTCAACATAATTTGCTAATCAGATTTCCAAACCATTCACTGGAACCTACCAATGGGGAGGCACTGCTTTGTCAAATACTGTTTCAGTGTGTATGTGAATAATGTAATTTAAATTCGCATACCCAGGCATTGTATTTCATTTCAATATTTGCAAACTCTGGATAGAATCCATTTTTGTCTCAAATGGAACTGTTTTCGAGTTTTTCAAAATTCTTTATTACCTTTTTGAGCAACCCATTTAATTCACGAGTCTTTGAGTACACAGTGTACTTAGGAAACGCATAGTGTATGTGTGTTTCTAAAGAGATAGAGCTCAGCAGTGTTTTTCAGTTTCTGACATCTGCCATCCTAATGCCTACTGATCAATCCAATGCAACAATTTCACTTTTAAAATTTTGTTTTATTTATTTATCTATATAACTACTTATTTATTTACGGGACAAAAAAAAAAAAAAAGTATCAGTATCTTTCCAAAGGCCACTTTCTTCATGCAGTATACCAGGTCATTCAGGCACCATAATGGCAAGTCATTGCCTTGTTTCTCATTACCAAAGGAAAAAATGTGGTTAGTTGCATTGTATAAACTCTTAGTCTTGTTCTCAGAAGCGTTAGAACTTCCTTGCAGAATCAGTATGGGCAGTCTGTACATTATATGGATAGTCAGATAACTCCTAGAGGTGTGTGATTAACGCTACTCTGCCAGGTGCTAGGTCTGTCAAGCAGTAGCTCAAATTCACCTAATATAATTCTAGAAATTAATGACAAGCACAGAAAATTCTAAGTCAACTGTGACAATATTTCTGAATACAGAAAAGAAGTTTCTTAAAGACCAAGAATACACTGCTAGAGTATTTCTAAATGTCAACTTCCATGCCTGATATGCTTAAAATTCTGTTGCTGAACTAAATCACCAAATGCATCGTGTTTTCAAAATTTAGGATTCTGAAGTTTATGAAACCAATGCAAATTGTTTATCTTTTGATAAAAAGATGCTGTAAATGCTAGATTTTTTTTCCCAAATGCAGAATTGATTAACTTTTCACTAAAGAACATTATCAAATAATAGAAATTACTGTTCTTACAAATCACGTGATTTATTTGACCTCTAGCTTTAGTTAAAATAGCTAGTGTATTTCTGTTATTTCCTCTCTAGTTGTCAGAGTTTGTTGGAAGTGCTCCTATCCATGCTTGACCGCTAAAATAAAGGGTACAAATAAGGTCATAGAGATTGTTTTGGTATGCTTCACCTAAATTCATACACTCAATTACAGAATCATAGAATGCAGATGTGATCATTGCATCCCATCCCAGGCTGTGTCCAATCTTGACATCACTGATGTTCTCACACGCATTGGTGATCACCAGGTCCAGTATCCCATCCCCTCTGATGGAGCTGTCCGTTAGTTGGCTTAAGCAGTTACCCTTGATGTGTTCCAGGGGTCTCCTTAATTGCCTACAGCTCACCGTGCTGCTTTTTCAGCAGACATAGGGGTCATCGAAGTCCTCCAGGATGAGAGCCTGTGAGCATGAAACCTCTTGTAACTCGAGTAAGAAGTCTTTAGCAGGCCCCCCCTTGATGCAATAGCCTTTAGTAGGCACCAACCACAAGGTTCTCTTTATTGCTTGTCTCTAATTCTTACCCATAAGTTTTTGACCTGCTCATGGCTATTCTTCAGGGACACCTCTTCAGTTTATCCACTTCTTGATGTAGAGGGAAACTCCTCCATCCCTCCTTCCTAACCTGTCCCTTCTGAAACAGCCTGTATTCGTCAATAGTAATGCTCCAGTCAGGGGATTCATCCCACCAAGTTTCAGTAATGGCAGCCAGGTGAGGTGTATTTCACTGATGTTTGCCCGTTGGCTTCTGTTACCTCAGGAGCTCCTGGCTCATCTCTGTAAGACTTCAGCTGTGCTGCATTGACTCCAGCACACCTCAGAACAACAGGCTGGGTGCCCTCACTAGCACCCGATCCCTCTAACCTTGGTGTGTCATCCCACACTTTGTCACAGAGAAGCCTGATAGTACACCTCTTCCCTTTCAAGCCTAGTTTAAAGCCTTGTTAATGAACCCCACAAGCTCCTAAGCAAAGACCCTCTTCCTCCTTTGAGAAAGGTGAATCCCATCTGACATCAGCAAGCCTGGTGTCGTGTAGACCATCTTGTTGTCGAAAATCCCAAAACTGTGGTGGTGATAGCAGCCATGGAGCCATTTATTAATAGACTGCATCCACCTGTTTCTTCCAAGTTCGCTGCCTGCAAGTGGACCGAGAGCGGAAAAAATAACCTATGCCCCAATTGCCCCAAGGCCCTGAAATCTCTTTTTATCACTCTTGGTCTATGGGTTGCAGCTTCCTCTACGCTTTCATGGAAGATCAGTAATGAGTAATAGCCCAAGGGCTATACTAAGCTAAGAATTTTCCTAGTGAATTATTGGGCATCCTTTGAAGAATTCTTAAATCACATATTAAAAGTTAATCAGCAACTGATGTGCAGGTCCCAATAGTAAAACTGACAGCCTGTGGTCCCTCTCAAAACTAATAAGGAAAACGGTTGTGAAATATAACCATAAGGTACTACAGTTGTCCACTTTAGAGTGATTTTGAAATAGGATTCCTTTTTCTAGGACATAGTTAGTGTTGTTAACTTGTATGAACTGAACTGGTTTTAGACGCTTTGAATCTGTTCCTTTTATTGGGAATCAGATTTTGAGCTGACATTTGCTTCGTCCTAGCAAAGACAAACAATAAGCAAGCAAAAGGTCACATTCCAGACTCGGGTGAGAAAATTAACTTTTATTTTGTCCAATCTACTATACATTTTTTTGTGCAATCTACTATGGTAATTCGAATTTCACTTTGCAGTGAAAGCTGGAGCCATTGCTTGGACTAAAAACTCCATCTGGTAGAGGGAATCTTTAATTTTGTTTTGTTGTTTTTGTGTTAAATTGCCAAAAATTAAAGCTAGACATATTATGGACAGACAAGTAGAGATGATTAGTGAACTCAGAGAGACAGCAAGGACTAGTGAAGACTACCTTTCTAGTAACTGGAAGAACTGCCAAGTTTCTACATTAAAGAAAGAGATGAAGTTATGGTAAGACTGCATATACTGTTGTCATGAAAACTGTCATCACAGCAGAGTCAGGGAACCTGTAAAGTGAAGAATCAAAACAAGGAAGGGTAAGGCAGAATATTTGGATTCTCATTTCAAAATAAAAAGCAGGGCAAAAGAATCACATGAAAAAAATTAGTCTGAAGAAAAGAATGAATAAGAATTGAAAAGAGAGGAGGGATGGGAAAGGAAACAGAAGGGAATTCCAAAAGAACTTACATTAAACAGAAAGAATTAGGGAAACAGAATTATGTACATGTAAATTTACATCCTAACTAATTACCTTGGTGTTAGTAAACAACACTGAGGTGGAAAGAACATTAGTGAACAGAAAAACGTCCATGCTTTTTGTCTAATACTGCCCCTAATATAGAAATTAATATAATATACTTCCTATGGAAAGGAAGTGTTTCTGCTTCAGATGCTTTGACAAATGGTAATAACTACAAGATTTCATTAGGAAAGACTTTGGCTAAAAAGTTAAAATATAAATATTTCAAAAGCAATCTCCACTCAAATATGGAATAATATATTTCTGATACGAACAAAAAAAAAAAGACTGAATAGTAACTGGATTTGTACTTAAACTATTCTCTCTGCACATTATGAGAATATAAATTCTCTGATATAACAGTTTTCAGTGCTGTAAATACTTATATATACACAATTTCTACCTTTGCTTTCAGTTTATTAAATCTTCAAAGGCTGTCTACCATATTTTTCAGTCATAGCAGGAATTCTTGAAAGTGTTCTGTTTTTCAGGGAGATGTCCTAGTGGGATGAAGAGAAAAAAAAATCTCAAGTTACAGATTTCAAACTCGTTTGTGTTTTGGACCATGGAAGCTATTATTTGCCATCATAAGTTCGCTATTGATCAATGATTATAGGATGACAAATTACTCTCAGAACACAGTAATTCAGCTGTCATTTGTTTAAACACTCTAATGGATATGCCTATAGTGTTTTGCTCAAGGCAACACTGAGGCAGCCTACAGAGTAAGTTTTCATTACTGCAAGGCTGCGTGTTTGGCTTCAGCTGGGTTCAGCAACCCACTGAACCTTGTCCAACTGTCCCTAGCTTGTTATCGTAATTGAGGCGTGATTCACAGGCCACTATTCTAATGCAGGTATGTGCAAGCAGCTAGCAAGACATCTTTAGAACAGACTTTCTTATAAGTTTTCCCAAAATTCTGTTCATGTTCCAGCTGGAAATATCACTCATTCAGTTTGCAATTCAGCCCAAAATACATCAGCAAAAGATGATACTTTACATGACATTTAAGTAGCAAATAGGCTTTGTTCTGAATCTTCATGTATGAATAAATTGCACTGGATGAAGACTAAAAAGACTCATTTTTAAGAGAAAACAAGCTGATATACAGCTCTTTTCTTGGCTGGTAAATTATTTGCCAGTCAATCCCAATTTACCTCTAGCAGATATGATGTTTTTCTTCTATAGACTTCATGATCAGCAGGTTTTTTGGACTGTTTACTGCCTATGTTGAAACACTGGCAATCCTTGTCACAGGGCATTATTTCCTCTGCACAGCTGGGTGAATGAAATATGCTAAATTATAGAATAACACAAACCAATTAATGAGCAAATAGGAAACAGTGCTGATTTTCCATTAAATAGATATTTCTGCAAGAATGATGGGAAATTTCAGAACCAGAAAATATCTATTGAATTTTTTAGTCAAGTTTCAGCTACTTAGTTGTAACCAATAACATAGTTGCAGAAATTACAAACCATTGAATTCTTATTGAGAGAAGAAATATATACTTTTTTACCATATTTTTTTCTCTATATTTTTTTTAAATCACCTTTTAATGCTAGTTTAATTTAAAAACCAAAACAGGGGAAAATGGAAGCAAAATAGTTACCATTTAATAATAATAAAAAAAGGATCCCTTGTTTTTATTCCTAATGTTGGAACAACTTTTATGGATGAGAAAATTCTGATTAGAAAGCTTCAACTATCAGTGATCATCTCTAGCTGAATGAAGCATTGAAGAATAATTCAGAGAAATTTGTGTCTCTAATGGTTATTAACTCTCCATAATAGACCAAATAAAATAACATCTTAAGATCTCATATGCATCCACATTACTCTCAGAGTAATACTTTTTTGATTCATTCAAGGAAGGGAAATTTTATCCTTTTTTGAAAATTAGAAAGGAAAATAAGTTTACTGCCATACCTATTTCAGTGTGAATATGCATACAAAATCCAGAACTTGGAGCTCTTCTGATACTGCACATTATCCTGACTTAGAGAAAAATAGTTATTTTTCTTTGTTTATGTTTCAGTTTTCTCAAGACAAACCTCAGATTAAAAAGAACATCTTGTGTTTTATTGACACAAACGTATAATGTATTCACATGATATACTTAATATTTGAATCTAAAAATACAGAAGGTCACACAGGTCAATAATAGCAACATCTTAAAAGAATTGTTTTTTATACATATAGTAGTAGTGGTATATTTTTGACAAATTATATTCACAGCTGTCTTCATTCAGCAAAAAACCTTGATTTGTATAGAAATGTAGTTATTTCTCAAAAATGTTGCTACCGGTTATAGTGTACCTAGAAGAGCAATTTAAACTATTACCATGATTATTTTGGCATAATAATTTGTAATCTCTAACACAAGAAGATGGACCAACAGACCATCAGAACAGATTTTTTTCCTTTTATGCATTTTTTCACGTAATTAGGGCCAGAGAGAACCATATTTAGGGCCAGAACTGCATATGTATCAGATCTCCTTTTCATTACTTTGAACTGTCATCTAGGGTGTCATCACCATGAGCAGGAAAGTTTACATGTAAATTGACTTTCACAGCTTCTTACACCATGACAGCATGGAAGTCCTTCAAGAGACACCTACAGCAGGGTATGATAAAAATATGTAGATTAGGAAACATTCAATTATGACATCAAAGGATATATAGCATGGACTGAATAAATGTTACTGATAATGACTGGCATTTAAGTATGCTATAAATTAATAAAGTAAATTACTGAATAAATCATGAACTAGATGCCTCTAATGAACCCGGTCAGTATACACTGAGGATCTAAGTGAGGGGCTGATCCAGACAATTCTTAACCTGAGTAGGTGCTGTCCTTTACTGTGCTACGTGTATAGCTGAGCCATCAGGCCTGCACTATGCTGGGCATATCCCTTGGCTGCAGGATAAGCTCAGCTCAACCATGGTAACAGAGGAACCTCCAGGCAGATCCCACTCATGACCTTGCCTTTATCTAAAAGTGTGCCAATGAGTTCTCTCGTGAACATCTTTTCTGTTTCACAGTATAAATTATGGGGTTTTTTAAAGAAAATCTTGTAAGACCTCGAAAGACCAAGATAGGGTAATTTTTCCATTATGGGATCTGTACAGTGTTCAATGCCTTGGTCAGAAGTTCGTTTAACATCTCACAACATAGCATCTGAAGGAATGTAAGACTATCTATCATTATCTTTTTCTTTATTACATTAACCATAGATGACAAGTATGGTTATAATAGGTAATAAGTATATTACTTATAGTGTTAAGAAAATTAATGTGGCATTTTAAACAATACTTTATGGAATCCAGGTGCCTTTTTTACAGGAATCGTAATGAACAAGAACTTCCTGGTGCAAAATGATTCCTCATAGATGAAAATGAGCAGTAGGAAAATTAAAGATACAGTTTAAACATATACAGAAAGAGCAATGGCTTGAATTTAGGAGACCAGAATAAAAAATTTAGGTGATAAAGCTATTTTTTTCCCGAATCTGTGATAAATATAGTTGGACGAGTTCCTGTTTAATGGAAGAAATAAATCATTTGAGTAGTCAATCTTAACGCTGGCCAGTAGGCAAACTGCAACCCTAAAAACCAAAAAAGGGAAAGAAACATAAAGATCCAGATCCCATAAGAAAGAATAAGCCAATTTACTGAATCACATAGGAATACAAGGGTTTAAAATGCAGGGAATCATGGGGAGAATGATTTTATATTGCATAAGTGAATGCATTGAAATAACAGCTATGAAGTAGGGATGTACTGCTAGAGTGTGGACACAGAAAGAGAATAAAAGCTCTGAAACACTGTGATGGCTCTTTTCCAAATTTTTATTTCAAATTCAAAATCATTACGTAAATAGTGTTGCATTTCATATTTTTTCATAGGCATACACAAGATCATAGATGTACTTAAAAGATGTAAAATTAATATATCAACATAGTTTTCACTGAAAATATGATTAAACTAATTAAATCCAAATAGTTCCTCAAACCCAGATAGTTCCTGAAACCAAGGACTTAGCAGGATTTACAGAACAGTTTGGATATTTACTGTGTGTAAATACTGCCTTGAGGTCTTAAAAATTGGAAATTGGGAGAGTGGAATGGGGAGAAGAGAGACACACACACAAAGAGAAGAAAATTATTACGTGGCATGATAATTTAAGCCAAATTGTTCATATCTTTATTGATATTTCAAAAGAAGGTTGGCCAGGAAAGATCCCTCGGCAATAAATTATGGGAAGATAATGCTAATTTCAGCACAGAGTAAGTGACAAATAGAGTCAAACTCATATTATTATCTATGATCAAACTACATGTCATAAAAAATTAAATTGGCAGCATAAAACTGGAAAGAGAATTAGAGCGATCAGAATTAAATATATGTCAGTAGCAGAATACTTCAGCACGTCTTTTGTGGGCAAATGCATATGTCCAGCATATAACCTCGAAATCGATGTCCATTATGGTAATGAAAACTGTCGTCAAAAACATAGAAGGATCACAGACTAGATAAGAATTGGATTCCAACAAACCAGAAGGAAATCACTATTGGGAAAGACACTGAGGCAGAGGGAGATTCTGTCAGATAAAGAGCAATGCTGATGAAGGACTTGGCACACCTTGAACTGACATTTAATCAGGATCATTTTTTTTCTTCTTTCCGTGCTGTAACTTCAAGAAACACAATCAGCCTGTTGTGGCTTGAAAAAGAAATCTTACGTGTAGGCACAGATTTCTTGTAGTTAACCCCAAATTGTTGTGAGTTTCTCCTGTTTTAGCATACATCTATTGCTATAATCACACCTTAAGCATAATGTCAAGGGTTAGAGCTGGGCCAGCCACTACACGAATGACAGACGCTCTCTATTACCATCTTCAGCTGTACATTTTCTTAAGATTTTTTTAATGTTTGTGCC
>NW_010415964.1:389-8292 GCF_000710305.1 Buceros rhinoceros silvestris | reverse complement strand
CGCGCCGCCCCAGCCACTAGAGGAATGAGAGATGCTCTCTACTAGCACGCCCCTCCTCCCCACTTTCCCAAAGAGGGGAAAGAGAAAAGGACAAAGGGAGAGAGACTTCTGGGTTGGAAAATAAAACTAAAACTGCTTTAATGAGAATAATAATAACAAAATGAAATATATATATAAATATATACAATACTAATACTGAACCCAAACCCCCTGATGGCAACCACATCAAACATCACCACTGATGCTGTGGGTAAGACAGACACTGGGGAAGGCTCAGGTTGAACTCAGCAGAAGATGGCAACCAGACTCAGGAGCCAGATTCCAGAACTGGATTCAGGGATGCACAGCCTGAAATTGAAGACAGAACAGACAGAGTCCTCCTCAGACACAGCATAAGCATGTGCTTAAGTCAGTGTACTCTGGTTTTAATACAGCATGAAAATCATCAAAGGTCTTAACTGAAGAAATAATTTGAAATAAAGCTAAGCAGCTTTCAACTATCTAAACTCAGGCGTGGAGTGCTCTTTCAGGCTCAGCTGAATATCTTGCCAGGGCTGTAGCTGCAGTTTCAGAAGGGCACAGGTCTCCCATGAAGACTGTTTTGCATATGCAAAATGACATGTCTGTGTTCAGACAAGTTAATTCCTTCCTATCTGGTCTACATGACTAGAAAACCCTGAAGAAACTAAACAGTTGTGAAAATCACCCTTTGTTTTCTGTGTGAGATTTATCAAGAGCATTAATATTTTGTTGCTAATCAAGCATTTTGTTGAGTGCTGTTGAAATCACTAATATCAGCATGAAATAGTGAAAAGCTGATGAGATGGAGTAACTTGTCCCATTCTTGGTTTTGTTAACAATGCTGAACATGCAGGATTAAAACCCTTTAACTTCAAACAATCTACTTTCCACTTGCTATTAAAAAATGAAAAATGATTCAGTGTTCAGCAAAGATTTATTGAGACACTAACCCCAAAGTCAAATCAACTGTGGAAAGAATTCATACATATATAATGGGGTTAAAATCCTCAGTGCTGTGGCCTTACAAATATATTTTATTGCTTGATGTTAGAAAACAGTCCCTATAGGGCCCTTGCACATGGTAGGGAAAAAGAGAAGTTGAGAAACCGCTTAACTGACAGGGAAATAAAGAAAGTGGAAAGCGAAGAGAAGAAGAGGAGGAAAGGTGAAGTCACATAATATTACTCTTTTTTTTTTCTCAAAAGGAAATTAGCTAGTTCTTGCATAGCAAGGGAAGCATGGTGGATGAGGGGAATGAAGATGACTTGAAAGAGAAAAAGTATTGAAATAAAAGCTGGGATTAAAAACATAAGAATTCAGTGCAGGAAATTAAGTGGATCATGCATATTCTAGTACATATTCCCCCCGAGGAACAGAGAAAGCAGTATTAGTGATATGACCACATGGATGAACTCTGAAGTGAGAAAAAGGGACAAAGAATGAAGGGTACAGAAAAAAAAAAAGCCAGAAGACACAGTCATCCTCTGGGATAGATGCTATAACTGTTTGATTTATTTATCTGCAGTTTACTTTATGGCACTACTCCACTCTGATGGGAGCAGGAGGTCTCTTCTGGAAGAGAAATGTGAGAGTGGTCATCTTTGGAGAAACCTCAGAAGTCACCCAGAAAAGGGGTAGCAAGGAAAGATGCTGCAGATAGGTGCAGAGACTAAAACATTTTGGGTTTATTGATTAATTGTTTTTTAAAAAGGTGGGCAAAAAGAGCAGTTTTATTGTAAGGTCTTGCACAAATTAAAGGTCCATCGAGCCATGTAATAAGATGAAAGGGAAAAGAGGTCAAGAACAATGCTGAAAGGGCTGAGCAAAGACGTAATTAATGTAGATATATTAGAAGTCCATTGAGAGTGCTGATAGATCGTGTCATGATTTGGACCCAGCTGGCAACTGAGAATCACGCAGTCAATTTCACTCCAGCAGCAGAAAGTACAGCAAACGGATTAAGGGTCAAGACAAAGGACGGGGAGTGTTCACTCACCAATAATGGTCATGAGCAAAAGACAGACTCAACTTGGGGAAACAAAATCAGTGTAATGTAAACAATTAAACCACTGCCAAATCACCAATTGAATCAGAGCAGGACAGTGAAGAAAAAAAACCAACTAGGATCTTAAATACAACTCACCCCCCACCCACTCCCTTTCACTAGCCCAGATTTGGTACCTTTTCACCCCCACATGGCTCAGGGTAGGGCAGGGGGGGAGTGGGGAACTCGCAGTTAGTCCCAGTCCGCTGAATGTCACCTCTACCACTCTTTCTTCAAGACAAACATTCCTTACTGTCCTCCCTTGTGGCAATGTGGCATAGCTCCTGCAGGAGACAAACCTCCATGAACTCCTCCATCTAGCATGGATGTTCTTACGCAACACAGCAGTTCTCCTGGTGACAAACCTCCCCAGTGCGAACCTCCCTCAGAGTGATGGCATTCTTCAGGAGCAGTCCCCTGCTCCAGCATGGGCTTCTCCATGGGCTGCAAATGGACCTTTCCTCCACTGGTGATCTCTGAGGACTGAAGGTCTCAGCCTGCCATCTCACCCCAGGCTAAATGGAAATGGCTGCACTGGAGTGCCTTCCCGACCCCTTTCTTACCAACCCGGGTGACCGCATTGTTGTCTCTCCCTCTGTCCTACCCCCCTCCAAAACAAAGAAAGCTCCCAAAACAAAGGCGGTGTGGGTGTGGGTGTGTGAGGGGGTGTGCGCTTTCATTAAGCTTCTTACAAGGGGAGAACCAGCAGCCCTTCCCCCACTACCAAAACCCTACCAGGTACAAGCCAGCTGACTCCTCCCCCCACTACTAAAAACCCGCCAGGCACAAACTCAACACAGACCAGAGTTTGATTTTGAAGGAAGATGAAGTAACAAGCAGTGCCAGATTGAGTATTTAGTGAAGAGTTAAGTACTTAAACCTCTCTGAGACCTTCTCTCTGGGTTAAAAGCACTCAGCTTGTGGCTCACCAAGCCTTATGCAGTTTAAAAAAGGACTATGGAGGCTATGATCATGCACTGATACATTGCAAACTTGTTAATATATTGTTCAAAATAGGTATTTTATGAATGAGTGTAAAAAAAAGTAGGTTTATTTATTAACATTTGTTTCTTGTATCTTTCTGTGTTCACAATCTGCAGTTGTATATTCAAATGAAAATTGTTATTTCTCTAAGAAGATATGAATCATAGAATCATAATTTTTTTTTGATTGGAAGGGGCCTTCAAAGGTCATCTAGTCCAACTTCTCCTGCAGGGAGCAAGGACATCTTCAACTACATCAGTTTGCCCAGAGACCCATCCAACCTGGTCTTGAAAACTTTCAACAGTGAGGCGTCTACCACCTCTCTGGGCAACCTTTTCCAGTGTTTCACCACCCTCATTGGAAAAAATTTCTTCCTTATATCTAGTCTAAATCTCCCCTCTTTTAGCTTAAAGCCATACCCCTTCTCCTGTCTCAACAGGCATTGTAAAAAGACTGTCCCCATCTTTCTCATAAGCTCCCTTTAAGTACTGAAAGGTCACAATAAAATCTCCCTGGAGCCTTCTGTTCTCCAGGCCGAACAACCCCAACTCTCTGTCTGTGTTCATAGCAGAAGTGCTTCATCCTGCTGATCACTTTTGTGGCACTTCTCTGGATCTGATCTAACCTGTTGATCACTTTTGTGGCCCTCCACTGGATACTCTCCAATAGGTTCATGTCCTTCTTGTGCTGAGGACTCCAGAGCTGAACACAGTACTCTGGGTGAAGTCTCACCATAGCAGAGGCAGGATCACCTTCCTTGACCTGCTGGCCACACTTCTGTTGATGCAGACCAGGATATGGTTGGTCTTCCAGGCTGCAAGCACACATTGTTGCCTCATGTCTAGCCTTTCACTCAGCAAGTCTTTCTCGGCCAGGCTGCTCTCAATCACATCATCATCCCCCAGCCTGTATTGATACTGAGGATTGCCCCGAACCAGGTGCAGGACCTTGTACTTGGCCTTGGTGAACCTCATGAAGTTCACATGGGCTTCACATGTGGAGACTAATAATGAACATTTTGGCCAGGGAATATTTTCTTTGGTTTTCAAAGCACTTCTCAGTAGCCAAAAATACCACTACAGAAAGCATTTTTGCATTATCAGTTTTGAATCATTTAAAGATTATCTATAGCCATGTCAAGGCTCTAGCATTTTAATAAAATATTCTCTGTTTTCTTTTTCTTTCTGTGTGAAGTGTACCACTTTTTGATTGTCATATGTGTATTGAATACATATATCTCTTTACAGCCACACTCCCACACTACAATATTGAAAATGCCTTTTTAAAACAATGCCCATGTCTTTATTTAATATCAAAACCAAATAATGTAATATTTGCTTCATATTCACCAACTCTTTTTAAATGTAATATCCTCATCATAGTGCTCCTTATGATTTGATTACCATTCACTGGCAGAAGAGTTTAGTAATTAACCTTGAGGGCAAGTCTCTCAATTTGACTGATTAATCAGATTTTGTAATAAATCAAAGACATACTTTTAGAGCTTGGTCAGTACGTATAGCTGTATGGGGTTTACTTTGCAAGGTTTTTGGTGCAGTGGGCTTCAGGGGATGCTTCCACGACAGACACAGCCAGTTCCGGCCAGCTTGAAAATCAATGCTGTGTTCATCAGCCAATCTGCTGATGCCTCTGTGAAAACGTATTTAAGCAAGAGTAAAAAAAACTTCACAGTATCAACTGTGAGAGAGGAGTGACAAAATAAAAGAGAAAAGCAGCGCTGCAGACACAAAGGTCCAAGAAGAAGGAAGGGAAGGAGGTGCTCCAGTCACCAGAGCAGAGCTACCCCTCTAGCCCATGGAGACCACGGTGGGCAGCTTGCCTTCCCCTTCAACCCATGGAGGGCCATGCTGGAGCAGGTATCCAAACTGCAGCCTGTGGAGGACCCCACACTGCAGGTGGAAATGCCCTGAAGGAAGCTGCATAGACGGCCTGCACAGGAGCAATTTTTCTGGCAGGAACAGTGGCCGTGAAAATGTGCCCACACAGGTACAGGTTTTCTGGTAAGAACTGCAGTATGTGGGGAACCACAGTGGAGCAGTCCATTCCTGAAGGACTGTACCCGATGGAATGCACCCGTGCTGGGGTAGCTCTTGAAGAACTGCAGCCAGGGGAAAGCCTGATGTTGGAGAAGTTTGAGAAGGGCTATATCCTGGAGGAGGGACCTCACACTGGAGCAGGGTAAAAGTGTGAGGTGGAAGGAGTGGCAGAGGTGAAGTGTTATGAATTGACTACAACCCCCTTCACTGCTTGGGGGAGGAGGTAGAGGAGTCAGAAGTGAAGCTGAAACTAGGAAGAAGGAAGAGGTGGAGAGAAGAGGGGTTTAGTTCTGTCATTGTTTCTCACCAACCTATTCTATTTTTAATGGGCAAGAAATTAAATTAATTTTCCCAAGTTGAGCCTGTTTTGCCTGTGATGATAATTGGTACACAACCTCCCTGTCTTTGTCACAATTCAAGCTTTTTATTCTTATTTTCTTCCCCTGTCCTGTTGAGGTGGGGAGAGGGTGGCTTGGTGGGCATCTGGCAGCCAGCCAAGAATAACCCACCACACTAGCACATTATACTTTAATGCAAAAAAAGAAAAGCCAATTAAAAGTAAACTGATTATTAACAACATAATCAGGGTCATTTCTTGGTGGCAAATCAATCAGAAAAATGCTAATTACGTGTGCTCTAGTAGGCTTGTATTAATTTATTAGTAATTAAAATGAAGTGCAAATCAAACATTGAGCCTAATAGTAGCCAAAAGGCATAACTACCTTTTTGTTGACTGATGAGACAACGTTATTTAGTTCATTGCATTGAGTGCTTATAAATTATTTCAGATGCCCAGAGCACTAATCACATACTAGAAACAGTATTTTATGAAAACATGTAAAAATATTTTATTTTAGAGACACATAAGGTGAATTTTGTTATTCTGAATGCCTTACCTATGAGCTGAATGATGCAGATACATGGGCTTTTTATGATTGTCTACTATGTTCAATATACAAGAACACAGACATTTAGCAGACATTAAGGTTGAGATACTCCATCTTAGCATGCATAAAAAAGTAGTATGAAACTAATTCTACACATAATGTTGCAGTGTAAGTTCATGTGTAGAGGCATATCAGTGTTCATACTTATTTGTCTAGATTCTTGAGGCAGTAAATAAAATGCCTGTAAAGAAGTTTGTCTCAAATTCTTCCCCTTGCAAGACTCCAGGCACCTCCATAAAAAAGAGATATGTGTAATTATGTAGAGTCTGGTAATTAATCTGAACTAACATGGAGTCTGTTAGGGATTTGGGTTAGCAACAACTGGTTGACAGATCTCTTTCCCAAAACTTTCTTAGTCTATATTCCAGGGAAATCTTTCAGCATACAGATGTTGACTCCCCAAACACACTTAGGAAGAAGAGGATTAAAATGTGAGGCTCTCAGCTCAGTGAGATAATTACAGTGACT
Source organism: Buceros rhinoceros silvestris (assembly GCF_000710305.1). Lineage (NCBI taxonomy): Eukaryota > Metazoa > Chordata > Aves > Bucerotiformes > Bucerotidae > Buceros > Buceros rhinoceros. The sequence continues at coordinate 1,771 of NW_010415964.1, read as the reverse complement.
TTATCTTTTGCAATCCGAGCAAACCAGATTTGATAAGAACATGAAAAGCACATGGAGCCTCAGGCAGAAGGAAATCTGTCACTGAATTCCAAATACAGAATCACAGATTCCCTTGCAAAAGTTAAAGGAATCTAGAGGAACAAAGTCAGGCTTTTCAGACTGATTTCCTCCCTCGTTATAATGCATATAGTGAAAACTTGAATAACTTACCCCTTATGTGCTACTTAATAAGATGTCAGGAAAATGGAAACAAGTCAGAATTAATTATCGACTTTTTTCCTCATCAATAAAGAACTGATCATATTTTCTTCAGTTTTGTGGGATCTCACTTTAGAAGTCACATATATGTGAGTTCCAATACACTTAATTGTGAGAATATTTCTTACTCAGATAAACTTTGTTCTTGGAAAGTATTCTCTGACCTCATAAGATTTATTTGGCTTGCTTCCATCATATTACTCTTTTTAATGTAATCATTCTGATGCTTTGCTGTAAGTTTTTTAAAGTGCTTTTAGTTAATAATATTTTATTATTTTAATTACCTTGACTTCTTTTATTTCCAGTCTATTTTCCTAATTCCTCTATCTTATTAATCTCCCTGTTTTAACTCTTCAGTTTCTCAATGTCTTTCTAGAAGTTCAGGTATGTCTGTATTCAGAAAATTCAGTATTAACTTCTTATTCTTTACCAATTCATCATCATGTCTCACCTTGAAGCCCCATTGGAATCCTGTCTTTAATCTTCCATCACCGTAGTCTCAGGCTTGATTTAACATTGCTAGCTTCTTTATTCCTACTCTCTTCTGGACACCGAATTTACAAATCACTTTTCCAGAGGTTTATCATTTTGCCTAATTCCACTCATATGGTTATTTTTCTATTTTAACTATTGTTTTCATAAACCCAGTATTTATTTCTTCTTTCAGATCAGTAATAAAGCCATGGTATTGCTCTTTGATAGAATAACAAAAGAAATGCAGTAGATCCACTCTATCTAGGATTCAGTGAAGTGGCTGGTGTGATTCACTCATGACACAGTTCAACAACAGGGAATGAAGTTTAATAAAAATAATTGTAGAACAGATAAAGAACCAACTAAACTAAAAAGAAGTACTCCTAAAAAGGAGATCTATTATTTTGTAATGAGATTACTAATGTAGTCCTCTGAGGCCCATTCTTTGGACCAAATCTATTCAATACTTTTGTTACTAGTCATGGAAGAAAAAGTAGGCAAGAGAGTGAGATTTGCAGAAAACCATACACTTAAACACATCATCAGCACAGAGAAATATTCAAATATCATAAAGGGACAATTGGATCATCTTCAGGGCAGAAGTAATAGAAGAGTTATGGAATTTAATAGTTGAAAGTGCAGAGTGATGC
>NW_010415964.1:0-247 GCF_000710305.1 Buceros rhinoceros silvestris | reverse complement strand
TTTGGTGTGTTATATAATAAGGGATTCATTGACTGAAAATAGTATATGAAGGGAAGGTGGTGGATGTAGCTTTCTGGATGTTAGTAAGGCTTTTGTTATTATCACTCACAACATCCTTCTGGACAAATTGTCAAACTGTGGAATAAGAAGGTTCAGGGTGCGTTGGGTGAAGAACTCGATGAAGGACAGAGCTCAGAGGGTTGTAGTGAATGAGGCTATGTCTGTCTGGTGATCAGTCACCAGCAGT
>NW_010415963.1:3996-5380 GCF_000710305.1 Buceros rhinoceros silvestris | reverse complement strand
CGGTGCTGCGGGAGGTGAAGGCCTCGCACTTAATGCGTAGTGAGGAAACTCGGTGTGGTGTCAGGTCTCCGGCGGCGGCGTTGTAGCGTCTGCCTGAATCGCTGGTACTAAGCAGGGTGAGAGTAGCGTCGCTGTGTTTTCGTCGATGTTCAGATGTCGTGACTACTGTCAGACCTGGTCCCCGGGACAGCTGTGCTTGTACTGTAGCTTGGAATTTTGTGTTGGGTATTAGGTTGTGGTTTGGGAAGGGTGTCTTAAGGCATCTCGACTAAAGTACTAAAGATCTGTAGAAAACACTATTTAGACATACTGCATGTAATGCTGAGATGTGCTGAAGCAAACAGCTCGATTTGCCAAGAAGTTTGGTATGGATCCTTGGTATAAAATAGGGAGGAGAGCCCTTTCAGGATCTCATACAGATATGGCTGTCATAACTATAAAGCTGTTCATACCTACAAAAGGAGGCTTTGTGTTTTGGAGATCCCAGTACAGTCATCTTGCTATACAGAATCTCCTGGGAAATGACAGCTAAGTAAACAGACCAACTGAATCCTCAGGTCCTCTCCTGGTAGTTACTTAATACTTTGAATTCTATAGCTAATAACAAATCAGCCTGCTAATTTCACCTGTTATTCTAGGCAAGAACGTTAGTGTAGCTATGCAAGGAGTTGGATGGAGCATTGGTCTCCATGTGTTCCTCAGGCCAAGTTTTGACTGGCTTACCCCTCCAGGAAGTGCTTAGTTGCTTGAGGACAGATACTTGAAAAGTATGATGCTGGATATAGCTATTTGTACTGTGTCTAGAATACAGTGCAGCAGAGGATGCAAGTGGTAATGTCATCTTTCCTTAGAAAAATTAAGCTGCTTCAGAATGCCATGTCAGTAATCCATTTGATCAACGGAACAAAATTCCAAACTTGAAATTTTTAAAATTATCTTCTAAAATTTTTAATTGTCAGAGCTGTGTAAAGTAATACAAAAGCATTCACTGTTGAAAAACACTGAATTACTTGATATGTTGACATAAGCTGTGATAATGCCTTTCATAGGAACAGAGCTTACACAAAATACTTGACCTTCCCAGGTTTTTCAGTTCTTGAATGCAAAATGTGAGTCTGCATTCCTTTCCAAGAGAAACCCCCGTCAAATCAACTGGACTGTTCTGTACAGGCGTAAACACAAGAAAGGACAGTCAGTAAGTATATACCAATGGTTCTGTAAAGTTTTCTACCAAAAGATGTGCTCACCTGTCTGCTAGAATAGAGGTAACTTGAGTGTGCTGGTGTTTAACACCTGTATAACCAGGATGAAGACTGGCTAATAATGGTGAAAACGTGAGTGCATTTACGTGAGTTTATATGCTGCTTTAGGTTTGAAAGGTAAT
>NW_010415963.1:0-3894 GCF_000710305.1 Buceros rhinoceros silvestris | reverse complement strand
GTTCAGCAAAAGCATTTTATTTGTATTGTATCAATTCTTTGAGGAACCACGTGGGACCGTGGTAGGTTCAGTAGATATTAACAGTTGTAAGAATGGCGTATGTCTAAAAAATTTAGTTTTAGAGAAGGTAATGCTGTTTAATAGGCCGACTTTCTAAAAAGTTTGGACTTGTAAACTGAATGGTGATAGCATAGAGTTGATTTGGGGGTTAAAGGTTGGGGGAACTTTTCACGTACTCTTCTTGAAAATTTTGGTAGGAGGTCTTTCCTATGTAGGTGTCATTGCATGAAAATTATAAACTAATAAGGTATGCAGCATGAGGTTCATTTAATCTTGCATAGCAAAAGAGCATTTAGAAAGGCTTACAGAAGTGTTTTAAGTAAATGTTTTTCCCAGTTTGTCTGGAGAAGGAAAGTTGATGCTCAGTGGCTAACACTTATTTTATATCTTGCAAAGGAGAATACTTTGGGGGTTTTCTTTAGCTATTCATCTGTTGTGGCAAATCAAGAAATCGGTTATCTTCAGGGTGAGGAGTAATATTCTACTATGTATATGTTTGTATAATAGCTTCAATCTTAATAGCTGCTTGTTTCTATAATTGTCTTTAGGCTTTTATTTAATGTCTTGTGATACTAATTGTCCATCATCATCTCCTGCTATTTTAGGAAGAGATACAAAAGAAGCGCACGCGTCGTGCTGTTAAGTTTCAGAGAGCTATCACTGGTGCATCTTTAGCTGAGATTATGGCTAAAAGAAACCAGAAGCCTGAAGTACGAAAGGCGCAGAGGGAACAAGCTATTAGGTGAGAAATCGGAGATAAGTTGAGCTGTCCCAGAATTTTGAAAGATTATTAATTTTTCATACGGCAGCTTAAATTAAACTCTATATGAGCTCTGTGTTGTGTAAGCTTTTGGTGGGGGTTTGTGGGGTTTTTCAATATCAGTGTATTTGGAGGTAATACTGAGTAATCTCACCAAGAGATAGTAGCAGCTGAGAAGGTTCTTCATGCCCTCTTCCTTTGTGGAAATACCACTTTTGTCACATGCAGTTCTGCTGTTTCTGTAGTAGTCTCCCTAGAGGGTACTGAATGCAGAGGATAAACCTGAAATAATGCATCCCTTTCTTGATCTTAGGGAGTTCTGAACAGTGCAGAGACAAAGAATGGGTGAATGGCAGACATGGATTAAATGTTAGCTTTTTCTGTGAATTAACAGGGCTGCAAAAGAAGCCAAGAAGGCTAAGCAGGCAACCAAGAAAACGGCTGTTTCTGCTGCGAAGGTAAGATGCAGTAGGCAGACAGAAGTAATGAAATGTAATATATCACGTTGTATCTCAACATCTGTTGCAGCACCTGATTGGAAATTCCCATTTGTGTTTGGAAGAAGCATTTGCTTATGTTTTGATCTGGAAGCACCTTGACTGACTTTCTGTACTAAAGTTAAACATACCCAAACAGCTGAATAGAACTAATCTTTTTTTACAGAAGAAATAAATATTACAGTAAAACAACTTTCTGACCATATTTCAGAGATTCAGTAGCTAAAAACTTGTCTGGATGTGACATCTTCACTATCTAGGGCCTTGGTAACAATATACTGACAAATGGTACCGTCTCTTTAATTATTAGTAAGGAATTAATACCACATGTTGGCATCATATGTGTCGTAGACTTACAGTGGTATGTGTGTAACCATCTGTTAACATTCTAATCTGATCGATTGTAATTCTAAGATGATTTGATTAAAGTTGCCTCATTTCTGTCAAGAATCTGAAACACAGGAACAGTTTCAGGACTGTAGATAAATTGCTTCTCTTTACTCATACTTTATTATTTCTCTGCAGGCTCCTACAAAGGCAGCACCCAAGCAGAAGATCGTGAAACCAGTCAAGGTTTCTGCTCCCCGTGTTGGTGGAAAGCGCTAACTTGCCAAACTGTTAGTTATGCTGAATAAACATCTGACTAGCTTACATAACTTGTGCCATATTGTCTTCAACTGTGCAAGATATACTGAAGAGGATTAATCTGTGAAATAACTATGTCTGCTTTTGCAGAATGAAGAAGGTCTATTTGCTATAGAACGCTTGGTTTCTTAGATGACCTGTTGTCTTAGCACACATTTCTTAAGTCAGTAATGAGTGGCTCAAGAGGCAGGGAAAATGGAGCTGATGTTTGAGGAGCTCTTCTTGTCCGAAGGACAAATCAGCACCTAAGCATAAGTTTATTCTGCATCTGTGACAGATGGCATAAAAAGAGGTTTCTAACCTCAGAGATGCAAACTAGGGGCATGAAGTGATTTTAAAAGGCTAATACAGTTCTGTGTTGCGGGATGCACTTAGCAAGGTAGTGTAGAGGATCAAAGGAGAAATAAGTTGAAAAAAGGGAATGGATGGTTTCATGGACTGCATGGCTGCTACGCACAGAGGTTCAGATGCAGCTCCTGGGCCAAGATGAAACAAAGTGATGGATCCCTGGGAGCTGTTAGGAAGAGAATGTCTTGGAAAGATGAATGAGCTTCAGATGCAGCTGATGGTGTGCACTTCAAGCCCACTTAGGCCCATATTTATTTCCCAGAATGAAGATTAGTAATTCATACCCTCCCACCCTAAGAGTGGCCATTTGTCACATTCTTCATGTGAAGTATCTATCTGTCTGCTTAGGTAATTGCGCTACATAGAGAGTATGCCCAAACTTTGCCATAGTTGTGATGGACAGTTACAGTCTTGGCAAAGCGATGTCTGCTGACTTACTAAAAGCATAGGAGAAAACAAACCACCTCAATTTTCTGGATCAGATGCTTCTGAATTTATTAATGACGCATCTTGATGCCAGTTAGCTTTGAGGGCTTGCTTTGTTACTGTTCTGCACTGATCAAGAAAGCAGCTGTCTCTTGCTTCCTGCAGTTCTTCTGGCCTTCAAAAACACAATGGCTCTAATAGGCACTTTGGGTTATGGGTTAAATTTTGAGTTGCATCACAGAATCGTTTTGCTTGGAGGAGACCTTTAAGTTCATCTAGTCCAACCATTAAACAAGCACAGCCAAATGCACCACTAAACCGCGTCCCTAAGCACATCTATACATTCTTTAAATACTTCAGGGATGGGAACTCCACCACCTCCCTGGGCAGCCTGTTCCAATGCTTAACAAAAAATTACAAAATCCTTGTATTAGAATTCCCTGCGTTCTAACCCGTTGCTTATTGCTAGGCACCTCTCGACAAAGAGTTTGCCTGTGTATCCTCGAGTGAGGCAGCTGTGGACAGCAGCAAGGTCCTCCCAAAGCCTTCCCTTTCTAAAGCTGGAAAAGCCTGGCCTTCCGTCGCTCCTTGTCTCGCATCCTCTGATCCCTGACCATGGTTGATGCCCTCTGCCGGACGCGGTCCACCCGGTCAGATTCTCTGCGTTCGGGGGATCACGCTACTCCAGCTGCATCCTGCAAGTCCTGAGCGCAGGGGAAGGGTCCCGGCGGGCTGCGCTCCTGCCGGGGCACCTCCGCATCCTGCGGCTCCTGCACGTCACACCTCTGTTACGGGTGTAAAGCAAAATCGGGTCCGGACCCGGACGAAGAGAGCCAGCAGCTGACGTACAGAAGATTTACCTTTGTTTCCTTTTACGAATAAAAAAGAGCACGCTCAACGCATCAGTGCGGCTGTCACCAGCTGTGCTCCTCCTGATAGTTACGCTCCCGCTGCAACCTGAAATCACACTTATTTTCCCGTAGCTCCTACTCCCGAGGCAATTCTGAAGCGCAGGCTGCTCCTGTCGGAGGTAACGGCTGTAAAGGCGTTGATTTAGGAGCAGGAGTCCCCTGCTCCCAGCTCCGTGGCTGTGCCCGGCTCGAAGATGGCCGCCCCTAGTCTGCTTTACCCGGTTCCAAGATGTCGGCTCCGTTCCCT
>NW_010415962.1:0-1777 GCF_000710305.1 Buceros rhinoceros silvestris | reverse complement strand
ATATAGTGATATGTGCGAAAAATTTAAATCCAGATCAAGCAATTCAAGAATTATTCCCACAGTTGGAATCCTGGGGTCTGAAAATCGCCCCTGAAAAAATTCAGAAAACGTCACCCTGGAAATATCTAGGTTTGCAGGTTGTGGACTCTCAAATCCGTCCACTGCCAATTACTATCCCTGCCACATTCTCTACCCTGCATGAGGTTCAAACCTTAGTAGGCTCGATTCAATGGACACGGCCAATTGCCGGATTATCGAATACCGATCTTGACCCACTTTATCAATTGCTTCAACATAAAGAGGGCCAATCTTTGGAACGTCGCCCTAATCCTGCTGTTTCCGAGTTGTTATCTCGCATAGGTTGCGCTATTGCTGAAAGCGCAGCCGCCAGAGTCATACTGGACCTACCCGTCTTTTTCGCTGTCCTCAACTCTGATATTGAGGTTTGTGGCATCATCTTTCAACTGCAGTCAGGTAAGAACGTTCCTAATATCTTGGAATGAGTTTTTATGCCCACTTCACATAGACACACAGTCTTACCGCGCCTCACTGCCATTGGAGATTGTATCTTTAAAGCAACTCAGCAGCTCTTGCAGCTGATGGGTACGACGTTTACTATCATATACGTACTGTTGTCTTCGAACACTATACAGAAGGCCCTACAAACCAATCTTTCATTTGCCTTAGCCGTGGAATATTCCAGGGCCACTCTAGAGAATCATTATCCAGCTCTTCCTTTCTTTGCAAGTCGTTTGATGTTTGAACCGCTACCCCTATACTCTGATCTACCGCTAGATGCTATTACGGTGTTCACTGACGCCAGTGGCGGCTCAGGTCAAGCTGGAGTTATCTGGACTGATCCGTCCACTGGACGGGAACAGTCGCATAAGATCATTGGGGAAGGATCGGTGCAGGTTCTTGAGCTGCAGGCGGTCCGCACTGCTCTATGACTTCACCCTGGACCAGTGAACATTGTCACTGATTCTAAGTATGTTGCTTCTTTGCTTCCCCGGTTGCACAGAAGCCTACTGAAACATGTTGACAATCAGTTGTTATTCCAGCAACTAACTTTGCTGTGGCACTTACTAAATGCTCGCAAAGCTCCCTTTTTTATCATGCACATTTCCAGCCCTACTTTTTTTTTTTCAGCCACATTCCCAGCCATACCTCTATTCCCAGATTTCTCACTAAAGGCAATGCAGCGGCAGATGCCTTGGTCTCTTCTGCTCAGGTTGATACCTATGCCCAGGCAAAAGCCTCTCATGACTTTTTCCACCAGTCAGCCCGCTCTTTACAACGACAATTTCAGTTAAAGCATCAAGAAGCAAAGGATATCATAGCTATGTGTTCGCATTGCGCTAGAACACCTACGCTACAGGCTCAAGGAACTAACCCCCGTGGCCTGTATGCTAATGCCCTCTGGCAAACGGACGCTACGGAATATGCGCCTTTTGGCCGTCTTCGATTTGTCCACGTTTCCTTGGATACATTTCCTCGTGCCATTTGGGCAACCCTGCATACAACAACCAATGCCCGACATAACATCACTCACTGGCTGTCTGCTTTTGCAGTACTGGGCAAACCCCTGTCCCTTAAAACGGATAATGGCCCCGCATATCGTTCGCAATTAGTCCATTCTTTCTGTAAGACATGGGCCATTACTCATTCCTTTGGTGTCCCGTATAACTCCATGGGCCAAAGCATCATCGAATGCTCCCACCTGACACTCAAGCGCTATCTCACTGTTTTTAGGGAGGGGGAGAACGGGAAATCTCTT
>NW_010415961.1:57977-73112 GCF_000710305.1 Buceros rhinoceros silvestris | reverse complement strand
CGCCCGCCTCCCCTCACCTTTCCGGCGGGGGAAACCGAGCGAGGCGACAAAGAGAGGACTCAGCCGAGAAGCCGTGTGTTCCCCGCCCCTCCGCCCCCCTTAAGCGTTAGGGGTCGTTTGCATCCGCGGTGGGATGGAGACTTCTGGGCAGCGGAGAGACTTTCGGGCTGGTGAGACAAAGGCACAGGCGGAGACAGTGAAGGTGGTGGCAGAGCCCACCCGCCCCTTCCCTGTTGAGGGGTGTGCTCCTGCCGCCGGCCAGAAGTGTGGGGCCGGGATGGGAGGGAAGAGGAGCTCATCCTGGGCATCTTCAGCCCGGGACGGAAAGAAAACCCCGGAGGAAGGAGGGTGGTTTACACTGGAGACCTTCAGGGCTTTTAAAAACGGAGGCGAAGAAAGGGAAAAGAGAGGAGCTGAGATGAAGCTAGAAAAACAAACCTAGGCTTCCCCATCCCGCTTTATTTAACTCTCCTCTTCTTCCTCGAGAGCTGTTTCTGCACTGAACCAAAAACGTCCAGAAATGGGTACTCCTTTTTTCGTTTTGGACAGACCACGCAGACTTCCTCCACGAGTTATGTCAGAGGAACGATTTGCTGTGAATGAAAGATATTTTTCTTTGTAAATATTTTAGGCAAAGTAGGAACAGTAAACCTTTGCTCGGGCTGCCAAATGTCTCCCATGACAAATCATCGTTTTCAGATGTTGCGATTTGTTGATGAAAACTCAACAAAGGGAAAAATGTTTAGGCTTCGACTCAATCCTAATGCAGTATCATTGGAGGAAAAAAAAATCCTGCTAGCTACATCATAGTCCTGAGATGATGAAAAATACTATTTTCATTAGACACTTTTTAAGCGCGGGTTTTAAGTTACTGACTCAACAACGATTATCATATATAAAATGTGAAACATATATCCTAAATGGTTCTTTATGTGAAAACATTGTTTTGAAATATCTGAAATTAATTAGACCGTGGCTACAGCCAGTGTGCAAATATCAAACTGAACATCTGTGGAAAAAAAAAAGCTTCCCACCACTTGAAAGAATATTGTGACTCTGAAATACAGTCTATCAAGGGAAAACTAATTTGTCTGGCATAGATTCTCTCAAGCCATCTTTTGGGACTTTACAGTCACCTTTTCTTCATCTTCTCCTATGTTTTTTTTATTCCTCTTCTCCTGAGCTCCTGTGTGTGAAAAGCCTTACACAAAAGTCAAGGAAATAATTAATGTAATTTATGTGCCAACAGTACTAAAGGTCAGTTGAGGCAAATCAAGGATCCTTGCAAAGTTATTCCATTTGGCCACTAACTCTCAAGATCTAACTTCCCATCCCCATCTACTTGCAAAGGGCTGTGCCATGCCAGCTGTGCTGAAAATGAGCCCATTGGTCCAGTTTTCCTCTACAGAAATGTAGTCTGCTTCCTGATTCTGCTGTGATCAGTTATCTAAGACCCAATGTGTTTTCAGAAACCACAAAATCTTTCGAAACAATAGACTTCTGCAAATTCTCAGATTCTGTGTTGAAGCTTTTCCGAGTCCTTCTCTTTCCTATGCTTAAAGGCAACTATGTTTTTAGAGCCATATTAAAACTCCTCAAAGTAGTCAACCTGAGCAGCAGTGGTAACCATAGTGTGTGCAACCACTTTCTCAAATGAAACACTTGATGGTTTATGTCAATGTTTCTTTTGTGGCAAACCCCTTCTCCACCTATTTTTCACTCCGTATTTCTGCAGTGGAGGAGAGAGAGCTCAGCTGTGAAAAACTGTGAACAGAGTGTTTCATTTGGTTACAGAACAAACCACAATTGACAGTTAGGTATTATTTCTGCATTAAATGTAATGATGCAGACATTGCATTATCAACACTAAGATAGTCAGCTTCCAGGACAGAGTTTATCAGAAGGAGCTCCAGGACACAGAGGCTTTCATCAGTGCCTGATGATGGCAAAGACAACGGTATGTTTTTCTCCTGAATTTCAATGCTGCCTTCTGTTCTGCCTCCATGTTTCAGCCCTGATTCCACAGTCAAGGGGCCAGGCTGGGATGTTTTCATACGTATACTCCATGACTAGTCCCACCAAAATCTGTGGTCAGAAGACAGGTGGTATTTGATTCTGTCCGGTGTAAGCCAAAGTACCAGGCTCTGTCTTCAGCTCAGGCTCAAAAAGCAGTCTGCTTTACGCAGCCAGATCTGACTCTTCAAAGAATAGTTGCTTTGTGATTTTGGGGAGGAGTTGTCAGGGTGGGCGGGTCACTGCCGAGGTTCTTCTCAACACTGATCCCTATGAGGACCAAATGCAGGACAAGGCGAGCAAGGAGGAAAGAAATTAAGAAACTTATCAGCACAGGGTGGCCTGAGCCATAGTCAAAGTGTTATGCTAATCTGTACTGTCTTGGGCTTCCTCTGATAAACTCCATCTTGAATACCCATTATTTTTGTTTTGATAACTCTGTGACGGCATCATAAGCTTTAGGGCAGAAGTAATTCTGAATAATAAAATGTGGTTTTGTTCACTTAGTGTTATCCAATTAAATGAGCCTTTCATAACTTCTCTTTTCCCCCCCTTTTTTCTTCTTATGATACGAAGGTACCGCCACAGTGCAAAGAATAAACTTGCTGGGTCTGGTTCCACACTGATAGGGCAAACTCTTGAAATGGATTAAGAGAGATTTTCTTAACTAATCTCTTTTTCCTGGGCCTTCTCATCCTTTGCTAAAGCAATAACAAACATTCACAAGGTGATTAATCCAAAACCCACTGAAGTCACCAGAAAAATCCCACTGACTCCACAAGTTTCAGCCAATGGTTCTTCTCCTTTGCTGTATGTGAAGGGGTGCAAAGAAATGAAGTAATAGAACAGGAAGACCCTAAAAAAAGGAGGAAAGAGAGACTGAAAACGTTTTCCTTGTCATCCATTATGCAGGGAAATCTCTACTTTTCTTCCCTGGTGACGTCTTTTTGCAGATCAGAATAAAAAGGTGGAAATTTTGGTAGCTGTTAGCAGGCAAGGAAAGATAAAAAGATCCACATCTACAAGAAGAGTCATAACCTACCCTGAGAAAAAGAGAGTGTAAGTAGGTTGAAAGAGCTGAGCCAGGACTATTCCCAGCATCCCACATCTTCTGGCTGGTTCTCAGACATGACCAGGAAGGTATCTTTGATAACTTCGTTTAAAATAAATAAATAAAACAAAAGGGCAAGCAGGTCTGCAAACATGTCTTGCACAATGTATAAAATTCTTGGGGTAGTTGCAAACATTTTCCCCACAAAAATATTTTGTATTCCTGTGTAGAAAGTGATCCTTTTTTACTCAGTAGGGACATGAGAAGTACAAAAGCAGAGAGAAATACTCAGTCCTTCCACTGGAAAATACTCTCCCTTTGGTGTTGAGGAGAATGCAGGGCTGCACATGATCTTGGCTACTGCCAGCAGCTGCAATGGCTTCTCTGCTCTGCCTGCTGTGGGTCCAGCAACACTGGCCCCTCAGTACACCTCCAATCCCTACACTGCTGGAGGACTTCCACTCTGATTAAAACTATCCTGCTTTGTTGAATGTATCTGTGATTTTTAATTTTTAATGCTTCTTTTTTTTTTAAAGGCCTTGAGGCAGGATGTAGTACTCAAGTAGAACTTATGTAGTACTACTACTCACTCATGTAGTACTCAAGAAGCTCGTTTGCATTTAACATGAATTGTGAGGGTAGCAGAGAGAAGTGTGAAAAGACGAAATGACTTTGTTCTGAACACCCAATGCACAAATAAAAATAATGAAAGTCAGAAAAAAAAGTGATTTGTAAAAAGCAATGTCGTTGTTCAAGAGGAAGATGGGCTTAGTGCTTTGGGAAGCCTGGAACTGTCAAAAGTAGAGAAAATATTTGTACCACAAGCACCAGCAGCTCACAGCTACTCCAACAGAAGATACCAATGAAAATACCTCCCCAGGTGAGCCCTGACAGCCAGACATCAGGCAATGCTGCTAAAGGGCCTCTGCACACCAAATAGCAGCACTCTGCCCAAGGAGCCTCGAGCTCCACTTCCCACCCATGCCATTCCCAGGTCTCCATTATGAGCTAGCATTAGCAGGACACAGTTATAACCAAGGATTGCTTGCCCATTTTTGCCACTCTGTTAGCCCTGGCCACCTCCTGAAGGTACATACTGTTACGATCCTTTAGCTGCTGAAGGGAGGATTAAAAATGCGTTTCTGGTATCCAGATGCTCAGCGAAATGTTTCCTCTGTCATGGTGAGTAGGTTCTCTTAGGATGAGGGAGATGGGAACAACCTCAGTGTTGGTAACATTGGCTGTGAGAGATAAAAAATGTCCTTTTCAGTATAAAATCTGACAAAAGTACCATAAACTTTGTGAGACTTTTCCATACTATTGTTAGCGGACCTATTGCTGCAGTTAGCCCAGTGCAGGAGTGCAGCAGAGTGGTCCCCTTTTCTGTTTTGAACAAGACATCTGGCTTAGCACATCTGCAGCACAATAGCCCCAGCAGTTGACATTTCCATGCCCAAAGTACTTTGATAGCAGCTTGTGCTATCTCTGCTGGGTGGTGAGTTTGCAAATGGAGTTGGAGATGTGCTCCGGGGCAGATAAGGAGCTCACACACTGGGAGCATGAGTTACCCCAGACTTCGAAATCTGCTGCCTTACAGGCTTTTTGTAATTGCTGCTGGTCCTTCCCGCTGGTCCTGCCACCGTTAGTGGTCCCGTGAGACAAGAAACGAGGGAGACTATGGTAAAATAAAAACTGATAAACCCACTTGCTTGGTACTACATTTTGAAGGACAAGAGGTCGTCCAGTCCTGCTCAGATTGGGAGGGGATGTATTTACATTTCTTGTCTTTGGACCCAGCTATGTCATGGCACAAAATATTCCAAGAAAAGCCACTTAAGACGGAGGTGTTTGATCACATTTTTTGTAATTTTTTTTGTTTCCTCCCCTGGTTCAGATGTTTGAGGGACAAGGGAAGCTGTGTTTTATAAGAGTCTCTACTGAAATCAATGGTAATGCTACCCAGTAGCAGACCCTGTTTCACAGCTTTTTGGTGTCTTACTTGCATTACAGGATATCCCACTTGTTTGTGCAGTACATCAAACCGCTAACCATTTGAAGATGGTGTAGTCACCCCAGGGGCCACGCAGGTCATGGGATGGTAGGTTTATCTTCTTTCTTGCACATTTTTTCTGGCTAGTTCCCATCAACTATTCCACAGTCCTAAAATGTGTAGGGCCTATCAGGAAAGCAAAGTAACACAGAGCGTGTAAGTTAGAGGCAACCCCTCAGCATGGAAGCAGAAATTACAGTGAAGCAAATGCTGGCTGGCCCTTTGGACATAGCTGCTACATGCCAGCTATGACCAAACTGTTATAACAAAAGGTACAGCAACCTCCCTCTCCCACATTAAGCAAGTCTTTAGCACTACAGGCTCAGGTGAGTCCAAGAGGAAAGACAATCTCTGCACCCTACCCCCCTACACCAGGGGAACAGCTGTAAGCAGCTCGGGATGGGAGAGTCTTCCTGCTTCTATGCATAAAAGCAAACTGTTGCACCAGGGAATTTGAGGAGCCTTGGGACAGCAGAGACAGAGAATGGACCTGGCAACGGCAAGGTGAAAGCACTCTGAAGGACAACGTGGTCTGATCACAGCTGCAGTCTATCCTGCACATAGCCAGGCAGGGGTAAAGGTGGTTGAGGAGCAGCAAGGTACCATGAAAACACAAGGAACTAGGGGACAGTAGAGCTGAAGGAGGACAAGTGGCAAAACAAACTCTGCAAAACAACAAAGGGCAGGGGGAAAATAAGTGTTTGTTTTGCTCTTTGTTTGCTTTTTAATGAAAATAGGCAGGCAAGTGTTTGAGAGTTGTTAGCATTTCTTGCTGACCTGCAGCTGGTGCATTTTTCACCCACTTCTGTCAGAATTTATTTGAGTTTGGTGCTGAACGCTGATCAGACTTTGCCCCTTGCTTTACTTAGGCTTGGAATTGCTTATACAGCAAACACTCTCTGCTAGGGTTCTCATTAATCCACTTCTTTGTTGAGGTTTCCTAGAGGAATTCCTATTTGGTAAACCAAACAGAATTAAAAGGAATGCATCTACACTGGGGATATCCATCTTGGGTCTCTGGGCCCTATTGTCCCATCTAAATTAGACTAGGAGGCCCTCCGTGTTTGCCCGGTGCCATGATTCCTATTGGCACTTGATAAAGAATTAATAGTGTGCATTAGTTTAGAGTATTTACCAAATTCGTGGGGATCTCCGGCAACGCAGCGGTCCTGTCTCGCTCCCTCTCGCAGCTGAGCTCTTGCCGCTAGGTGGCACTTCCCTTCTTACAAATTACAGTAATTAAGCCGAACGTCTGAGGCCGTTAATGAACGTTGCCCACTCTTTTTAATCGGCTAAAGGCGATGGAAGCTGATGTACAACGTCTTTCTGTCTGTCTTTCTGTCTGTCTGTCTTTCTTTCCGTCTTTCTTTCCGAATATTCTCTGTCTCGGCTTCTTATCTCTGGTTTCTTTTTTTTCAAATGTTCAGAGCTCACAATGATTTCTTTGCCTCTGAGATTGTTTTGCTGAACCTTGTCAACCTCCTACATGTGTATAAAGTTGGATCCTTTCCTCTAGAGATAGTGCTTGTTATTGAAAACACGCAACTTTCAGTCCCAATTCAACATTCATTCCTTCTTTGTTGCCTTGGTATCAGACTCAACCAATATGCCATGAAAGAAGACAAGACAGGAAAGCCAATTTGGGCCTTCCAGCTACTCCTTTCACAGCACCCACCGAGAAAGTTTAAAATAAGTGAAAACTTCAGGCTGTAGCCTAAGAAAATGTACACTTTCTTAATAAAAAAAAAAATAGAGCCAGGTTTTACTGTGGATTATGACATTTCACCTTGTGCTTTAAGTTTCTATAAAGCCTAGTTTAGGTCAAACTGATTTTGGCAGAAAACCAGGCATAACTGAGAGCTTCATATAGTTTCCATCTGAAAACATAAATCAAGCAGCAGGCTCATGGACAGCCCAGCCAAGGTTTGCTGGATCTTACAGCTTCAGACAGTGAGGCTTTCAGTGAATGTAGTCTGATATGTAGTTTTGGCTATGATATGTAGATATGCAGTTTGTTTGTTTTGCAAAGCATCTGGGCACGAGGAGAGGAGGAAAGATAAGTGAAATGTGGCTTTTTCCAAGCTCAGAAGCTGCTCTCGGCTCCTTAGTTGCTGGTGAACAGAGGGCTCTTTTACACAGTCCTGAGTGGTTCAGCGGAATCATGTGGGTTGCAAATGGGAAAAGGGTACAGGAGGATTTTTGCATTTTTTGTGATGTGTGCACAGATGTATTTATACTGTATCATCTGTGATGCAACCAGATATCCATTCATACCTGTGCACTCCCACTGCCCCTTTCACTTTTTATCCATCCACCTTTTTTAGCTCCGTTTTTTGGTGAACTTGGAGGCCTTGGTTTTGCTAAGTTTTACGTGGTTTTTTGTGCTCAGCCACTTTCTTCTCTGTTTAGTGGGACTACTGTCACATCAGGATCAAGACCTTAGTTTGTGGGGCAGTGTCTGTGTGGTTTTTGCAGAGTGCTTTGAGATGTTCAGTTTAATAGAGATATTTGTATTTCTAAAAAACTGAATGAGAACACATAATTTTGATTTTTGGAAGGTTTAATAAGCTCTCATAGATTTAAAGCAACACAAACAAAGTCTTGAACAATGCTTCATTTTGATGTAATTTTGTTCTTCTGCTAGGAGAGCCTGAGTGAGCCCCTTCACATAGATTAACCTCTGCTGATTGCCCTCCGCTCCCTGCACTGCCGCAATCATTTCACTCTTATTCACAGAGGACTGGATTGTTTCTGCCTGGGAGTATCCCTCAGGATTAATGCCTTTTAAAACTTCCTAACATATTCCAGTCCATTCTGCTGCTTTCAGCATCACACTGAAGTCTTTCAGTGCACCACTTTGTACTACAGCTTCAGTGCCTTATTAACAAATGCTATTTATGTCACTGCAGCCATACACTGCAGTAGCTGCCTTGTATTCAACCCAGGTATGCAAGATGGGGGAAAGAAAAAGAACAAATGCTCGGTACAAAATGCTGGATGGATCAAACATGAAAGCATTTTTATACCTACAATATTGAAAAGCTGGCAAGAAAAACCATGCTGCAGTTTGTGAATACAGGGACAAAGCTGAGGGCTCTAACATTGGTGAAATCCCTTGAAAGTGATTTGTGTCTGAAGACCAGTATTTGTTCATTCTTGAGGATGCTGTATTGATGGAGATTTTTTCCTGAACAGGCAGTGGGACTGCTAGCCATGTGAGAGTGCTGTACAGATGCTGGACTGCGTCTATATAGATGGAGGACCAGTAGAGGTCCTAGAGCCCTGTTAGCCCCTGTTAAATCTACTGCTGTACTTGTCAGCCACAACTGGAGAATCTTTCCACGAGCTTTGCTTCTTCTTGCAAATTTTGTCCAGCATCTTCTGTTCATACATGTCTTTCTTGAGTGTATAACATGTCTGCTTCCTTCCAGGGCCTCTCCCTTGCCTGGGCAAACACTCCTTCTATTTTGACTCAAAAGCTGAGAAAATCCTGACTCTTGGTTTGTGTTTGAGTTCCCACACACCAATGCTTACAGTATCTCAGGGCGTTGATGGAGAACAGGATCTGAGGTCTTGTCAGCATCTATTTTCACAGGATCGTTCTTCAAATTCCCAGTGCTACTGAGTAGCTGATTGTGTCTGAGGAGCATTCAGCAGCACTAATTCTGTTTCTGAAACTATAAACACTTCCATCAGCACGAGAGAGACTGAATCATGGGTGCTAATACCCTCGTTGTGCATATCTTCTTGACAAACCTTGTTCCTCTTAATTAAATTAAGCAACTGTGAAACTAAAGAGAGGAGGGCTGAACAGAGCAAATGGAGGAAGAAAAGATTTTTGCTTTGATTGTTCCGTGCTAAAACTTTTTTGCAGAATCTTTTCTTTTGACCAGAGAACAGAGTTAATACTATCCCAACAAAAAAAATAGCTAAGCAAATACAGCTCTTCTATTTAGCAGAAAAGTTGAGAAAATCTTTTGACTGTTAGATTTTGCCTTATTTTTTTACAGATAATTAATGGCAAAAGTTTTACAGATAATTAATGGCAAAGATAAATTAAGGAGCTAGCTGAAAAATGCCCCATAAGATATAAATAGTAGTAAGTTATTCACTATAGTTAGGGTCACAACTAAAATATCTGTGTCATATAGAAGCGCCATCCCTGAGACAGTTCCCCAGCAATGTCCTGCTGTTGGAATGTATTAACCATCCTGCTATTGGCGGTTCCTGGGTGCTGAAAAGCTACAAAGATTCTCATTGACTTTTAAGATTGAAAGTAACGTGGATAACATGGTTAGAAATACCTTACATGAAAGTCTCTACCTAATATTTGCATAAGAGTAATGGTTTGTGCCGCAAAGCAATAGGAAGGATTTAAGTCAAGAGAAAAACTAGCTTTTTCTTACATGCTATACCTCTTCAGTATCCATATACAGTCTTCACTTTGTCAAAAGGTAGCTGGTACCCACCTAACAGTGCCACGCTCTTCAGCCTGGGTGAGCAAAATAAGTTACAGCTCCCTTGCCAAACAAAAGGATTATGTTGACTCTGGTTACGTTTCTATGAAAGGAAACCTGAAAGCATTTAAATAGAAAAATGCTGTCTTTCCGAATTGTGTGTTTTCAGGGCCAGGCATTTAAATCTCCCCAGAAGACTGCAATAAACTCTTCACTTAATAATGCAATAATTTTAATAAACTAAGATGGGATGCCCTGATTGTGTGAGTTCATGCACCCCTGCCCACCATACACACACCATACACTTCACCTATCAAGAGGACTAAGAGCATTTCCTGGGTTCTGTTATTGCGTGCCTATTACGCTCAGAAAAAATACATTAACATTCAGTTCAGGGGCTTAGTTCACAACTAGCTGAAAGGTGAGTCCTGATTTGACTTAGCCAAGCTTTGAAGGAAGGCAAGATAAGGTAGCATTAATCTAAGTGAGCAGTTCTTTTTGCCTGAAGGGAGAGAGAGATAGAGCGAGAGCTCCTTTGGGAGACTGGAGGTCACCTGGGCATTTGTCCTATCAGACCACAAATCAGTGTGTTAATAGCATGTGTACAACAGCCTGTCAGAAAGAGCAGGAGGTATCTTTGAATGGTGCCACTACAGGATGTTCAGAAACTGAACGTTGGCTTTTTTGTTTTCTGAGCCTGTCCCCAGGATAGGAAAGATAGATATTGTTTTACACACAGAGGAATATAACCCAATGTAACAATTTCTCAGCAATCCTGCTGATTTTGTATCAGTAGAGTTAGATGTAGGTCCTCATACAAATACACTTTTGTGTATACAGGTGAGGTGTTTTTGAATGAAGGGTTATGGAAGGAAACTAAGCTAAGTGGAGTTGCAGGTGTCTTACGGACACAACCAATGATGATGACTGATTCAGGAAAATGATCACGATTTGAGAGTTTCTCTCTGGGAAGCTGGGCTATGTATCTATTGACTCCTCCGAGGAGAGATATGAGCAGTTTCCACAGACTCCTATGAAAAGCCCAGCTATAATGTTCATGTAAAGACTTGCCCACTACAGTAAGCTCTGAATAGAGAAGCTGTGACTTGTATGCATCAGTTCCACAACTCCTGCTGGTATGTAGCATAAAGGAGCTTTAGTTCAACTGTGGAACACGTGTCCTTCAGAAGGATTTGATATTAGAGACTTTCTACTTACATATTACCCATATATTAACATTTCTACTGCCTTGCAGCAAGTCACACAAGAATGTTTTTCATATTCCTAACTTGAAAAAGTGCTCCCACATACAGAGAAATTCCATTATTGGGTCCCAGATAGCAAATGAAAGCTCTTACAGAAAAGGACTTACACAATGACCTATTCAGATTAAAAATTGTTCAGCCAGCCCTTTTTTTAGAGCAACAGATACTCTATTAGCAGCCAGACAAACTAAAAAGAGCATATATTTTAATTTTGCATCCATTTCTAGTTTGGTGTGAGGCATCATCCGACAAATCTTAGCATTCGTTCCCAACAGCGTTTCTGATCACCCATCCCCAACCTACACCCATACTAGTATGAAATAGGTGACCTATCTCCATGGACAAAATGTTAAACTGAAAATATTCAGTATCTTTGCAAATCATGAGAACACAGAAGGTGAATATGGTATAAAATAAGTCTCGCCACTCCAACATAAAGAAAAAACATAAAACATAAAAAACCGATAAAACTCCCAAACCCATGTCTGTTCTTTCATTTCTCTAAATGGATGGTAAAAAAACCAGTAGACTATCACTTTTCAAGTAGAAGTATTTGGAGCTTGAGCGAGCTTCAGGTCTAGTGAGAAATATATTAAATCGTTTGGGAGATGATTGCCCAACAAACAATTGCTGTAGAGCAGCAATATCTTAAAACCTTTAGACCTGTGTGTAATGTTTATGAGGCAGACAGAATGAAAGTAGGAGTCAGATGATGGTGGGAACTTGTCTTGAGCAAGCACTAAGCAGTGACTGAGTGTGTCTTTGGAAAGCAACGTGGATGATGGACTGAAGTCACAAGGCACACGTAGCATATGGGGAATTATACGTAGTATGAGGATATATGGTAATTTGGAGAGGAAATTTGCGAGGAGGAAGATGAGATCAGCAGATCAAATTCATATCACTTCAGCTGTATCTGAGTACATGGAAGGGGTGTTCACTACTGTTTGAATGGTATGTGGTTTTCACCTTTGTTCTTTGTCACTCCAAGACAATAGGACAGACCCCTGGCATGACCTCACTGTGATGCCATTGCCATTGCATATTATGGCAAAGAAGTCAAGGTCTTTTGGTAATGAGATTGAGCCAGCCTGTCACCTCCAGAAAACTTCTCAGCAGCTGAGGTGTGGTTGCCTTTGTTCCTGTCTGAGCACTAGGCTATACCATGGTGCACAGAAAAGACCGTAGCTTGTTAGCAGCCATGTGCATGTAGAAAAGGGGACCAACCCCACTTTGATCTAAAAATCACAGTTCATCCTTTGCTGTTCCCTCTTCTTTTAGCAGCTTATTCTGTAAGTAGTTTTCTACCCAGAGGTGAGGAATCAGTATTCAGAAATATGACGATCAGAAGGCTGCCTCGAAACAGGTCAGCGAAATAGAC
The DNA here is from genome assembly GCF_000710305.1 of Buceros rhinoceros silvestris. Taxonomy (NCBI): domain Eukaryota; kingdom Metazoa; phylum Chordata; class Aves; order Bucerotiformes; family Bucerotidae; genus Buceros; species Buceros rhinoceros. The sequence goes on along the minus strand of NW_010415961.1, from coordinate 60,895 downwards.
CCGGTTCTATTGAGCTCAATCAGCCTTTCATGTTCCCGTTTCTGCAGGCTTTGGGGCTATCAGTGCCCGGTGGCTGAAGTTTCTGTTCTCTTCCTTTTTATGCTGTGTTTTTATAATTAGCCTCACACACCACTTATGCTCAAGTATCACATTCGTGATGATTATGTAGAATGTCAATGTAGTAAATAATACAAAGAGTTTAATATATAGTGCTCTCAGAAATGATGTTGCTGTCCTTTTAACATTTATAATTTTCCTCTGACTTACCATGAAAATGTAAAACGAATGTTTTCATTATATAATGTGATAGCATTTTCAGTTGCTAAAGAGACATTTTAAAGTTGAAAATGTCAGAGACATGGAGACATTGGAAATGAGCATTTCAGTGTTCCCTTTTCAAACCTATTTTAAGAGGAAAATAAGTTCAGCAATCATAAGCTTTCACTTTCTTTTCAAAACTGTTAGAAATATCTCTGTCTGCAGCCTAGTCAACAGCAATTCAGTTGTGATTCATGATTTTAAAGCCTGAATTATGACAAACGAAGCCATAAACTGCAGGAATGATTTTACTTTAAAGATGATGGAGTATCTACGCTGACCAGAAGGCTTTTAATCTATTATACTTCTTAAATAAATATGGCTAAGCAACTCATCACTTGCTATTAACTCTCTCCTATGGTCACTTCAACTAACATAACACTGTACCACTTACTTAAATAAACTGGCAATGTGCACAGGACAGATTTATGGGACTTAATTTCTCAGATAGCACTTGTCTGTTTTGCATTCAAAACAAATCCCAGAACATAGCTCTCTGCTGATGTTTGTAGGATCCATTTGTTTCATATTTTGAAAGCAACTATAGTATTTGTCAGCCAGTTTTTGCTTGAATGTACTGCATGATTAAAAAAACCCCCAAACTAACAGCAGTGCCTCTAGATAATACAGTAACGTTGGAAAACTTTTTTTTGTCTGTTTTCATGATGACACGTTATCTGTATTGTTTCTCCAGTGGAAAAGGGTGCCAGCAAAACTTTATAGCTCCGCTCAGTTACAGAAAGTCCAACTAAAAAGGGTGTGTCCCAAGGAGATACCTGATAAGCCAAATTGGCAGATGTCCACTAGAGGATAGACGTCAAATACCAAAATTCTGGTATTTTGCCACCAAGAAGGTGACCAAGCAGGTCACATTTTAACTTGTGGAATTGACTAATTCAGTAGTCAATGAGAACTATAAATCAGAATAGCTGGGGAAAAAAGACTGTTTCGAGTATAAAAATAACAAAAGAAAAGTTTAGCATGACAAAGCTTATTAATGCTGATGGCAGAAGATGTAACTTTTAAAGCAGGTCTTCATCAAAAATGACCTCATCCCTGAGGCGGTTTCTGTCCTTCACCTTTTCTAACATCTTCAGAAGGCCCCAAGAGCAGAAGAATAAGGCAGCCTGGAGAGGATGGGGAAAGGTTGAACTCTCCTCGTTGCTTCATTCAGATAAATCCTAGCAGTATTACTGGCACTTCTTGCCTATAATTTGAGCAGAGGAAAGAACAGAGAGAACAGATTTTTAATTCTTTATTTTAAACTGCTAGTTGAAAACAAACAAAGTGAAGGACAAATAGAAGAGAAGACCTTTATTTCAGGCTGATCCAAAGTTTATTGCTTTCAGTCAACTCAAAAATTAACTTTGAGATTAAGCAAGATTTTCCTCATCCTTAAAAAGTAATTTTGCTTTAGATTAGACTTTTAAATTAAAGAAAATGAGGAACCAAAAACTAGCCTGAATGAAAATCCCCCAAATCCCCAAAATAATCTGAAGCATTGCTTGGACTCTGTTTCCTTTCTGTCTCCAGTTTTTCCTGGACTTTCTGGGAATTTTTATAGGACAAACAACTTGGCAAAAACTGAATCTGAATTTCTAAAATTTTATGGTATCACCACATCTGTATGTTTCACAGAAAAACTTTTTATCCAGTTCCACCAAACTAACCCACTAGACAGAAATGTCATTTGGCAACCACAGAAAATACAGCTCAGAAAGGTGGTTATTTCCTATTAATAACTAGCCCATCAGCTGGAACTGAAAATAAAAACAATTTCCCTATTTGCGTATAGGGCAGTATCTGCTCGAAGCAGTGTCTCACTCATCTATAAGTACTCCTTTCAGGTTCATTTGATTTATAGGGTTGTGGCATGGCAGGAAAATGGTACACAGCGGGAACTTGGAAGGAAAGCCAACTTTTGTTTGCCATAGAATACCACGCTGTGACATGGCAGCAGCTGATCCACAAGCAACTCAGACGTCGAAACCTGAGGCAATCAAGGCACAGATGTCTGCCACCCCTAACCAAGCCACTGTTCCATGAGCTCACCCTGGATGTGGCTGCAGCATCAAGAGGTGAGGCTGATGCTGGATGAGTGCACTGCTGGTGTGACGCTCAACAGGAAGTGAGAGGGTGCCGATGCTCCCCAGAGTCCTGGGATCAGATGGTTTGTGTTGGGTGTCTGCAAGGATCCATGATTTCAGAGGCAAAGGCTGTCTGTGCAGCATCTTTCACTGACACGAGCCAACTCTGCCCACACTTAGAGCCCTCTGAGGCTGTGTTGTCGCCGAAGCTGAGTTGTAAGTAAGTGCCGCTTCCCTGCAACTGCTAAGAGTTTGTTTGCCTTTACAAATGGCTTAATAACAACTCTTCTTGTGGTCAATCCTCTTACACATTCTTCAGATGCATCTCTAACCAAACCCGGCCTGGCAAATCCATCTTCTACTACTGCTTCAGGATCTGTGGCTTGTATATGGTTTCTAAAGCCATTTCCTACTGGACCAAGGACTTCCATTCATTTCCTTCAATCTTCATGGGAAACCACTTAATTTTCCTTAGGACTATTTATTCTTCGTCTTGGCCCAGTCAGTCTGACC
>NW_010415961.1:56208-57868 GCF_000710305.1 Buceros rhinoceros silvestris | reverse complement strand
GTGTACAGTAGATAACCTGCAGTTGTTGAGTAGTAGTCATGTACTATGGCATCAGCTAAGAGTAAAATTTCCCATGAGGAACAAGAGTGGGTTTGTTATTTTGCAAGACGAATGGCTTGAAATTGAAGGGTTTTTTCTCTTCTTTCCTTTTTTTTTTTTTTCCTCCAAAACCAGGCCTGGTTTGAACCTTCAGTCTGCACCTAAACACAGGTGATACCTGAGAGAATTTAGTATGACTTAAGCCAGCTGTAGCTGTGTCACTACGAAGGTGGGATTTTGGACAGGCGTTACATACTAGGGACAGTGTCCTGGAAGGATCTGGTGGATGCTTAGGTTTGGGTCTAAACTTTGTAGCAGGTTAGTGCTTAGACAGTTTGACCTTTAATGAAGGTGACCTCAAGAGAACAGGCACCTCAGGTACTGAAGTACTTGAGAGATTTCAAAGGTATTTAGAAAAATTCAGGTAAACAAATCTCTTGTATTTTTGGGATGTGAAACCATCCCCTGAGATATGGGGTTATTTGCCCAGAGAAGTTGTGGATGCCCCTCCCTGGAAGTGTTCAAGGTTGACTGGGCCTTTTTAGCAACCTGATTCAGAGAAAGATGTGCCTGCTTACTGAAGGGGGTTTGGAACCACGTGATATTTATGGTCCCTTCTAACCCAAACCATTCTATGATTCTATATCTGTCATTTATCAGCCTGTTATCCCAACTAAGATGTGCAACTGGAATTAAATTCAGGTATGTGTTGTGCAGAAGGTGATTTGGGATGGTAGGAAATTTTTATTTGCTGAAAGGTAACCTATCAGTTTTCAGATTGCTCTAAGTTCCTCTGCCTTATCAGTGATTTAACTTTGCATATATTAACAGCAGCCATCACTAAATTTATTTCCGGTCTTTTATTTCTTGCAAGTGAAGAAGAGAATTGGCTAAGTTGGCATCTACGTACACCTTCTCCCCTCACAGCACACACCCCCCACCCCTCCCCCCACCCCCTGTTTTAGGTATATACCAAACCTGATCAAAACCAAGCAAAAGAAAACCCCTTACCCCAAAACCAAAAGAACCACAAAATTTGGGCTATTTCCAGTGCTATGCCACTAACACCTTTTTTCAGACTGTTGAAGACATTGGAATAGGAGCTTGCCACTCTGCGTAGATCTGAGCTTGTTTTGTGAAGCCAGAGTTAGAACTCATCTTCAGTCCATTTACAGTCAGAAGCAGTTAAGACATCTGCTCGGTCCAATTTGAAAGAGAAAAGATGTCCACATAGCAATATTGAAATGTATGGTATTTCAGCCTAGAAAGCCATGCCTTTTTCCTTTTCACACATTCCGTTTCTTTTACCCTCTAAATTTAATTGGATTGGATCTGTAGGAAGTATTTTCGCAGAATCTAAATACTCAGTTTTATGTAGTTTGTGCTTATTTTATGGAAAGCTACAAGTTTTCAGGTCAGTGGTCAATGGAATTCTTTTTACAGCTGCCTCCTCCTGTTTATTTGTCAGTAAAGTAAACTCTCTTCTAGTTGTTTAGAAAGGAAAGTATTCTGCTGTGTCGTGTCTCGGCACTGTGCCGCTCACAGCAGAGTATGAGCTATCATTACGTTACAGGCAGTGCTTAGAAAGCCATGCTCTGCACAATGGGATGCAAAACTCCTG
>NW_010415961.1:33995-56071 GCF_000710305.1 Buceros rhinoceros silvestris | reverse complement strand
GATTCCTGTGGTCTGAAGCCAAGAGCTCTTGCATGAGTGACAATGGCCAGAAATGACGTTGCATCTTTAGAGTCAAAAGCAAGTTGTGGGTACCCCATCCCTGGAAACATTTAAAGTCAGGTTGGACAGGTCTCTGAGCAACCTGATGTAGTGAAAAATATCCGTGCCAATAGCAGGGGGGTTGGGCTAGATGACCTTCAGGTGTTATTTCCAACCCAAACCATTCTGTGATTCTGTGATAAGTAAAATTGAGTCTGTTTGGTAGCTCAGATCTACCAAGATCCACACCTACAAATCATATCTGGGTTAACTTAACTTTCCCCTTTATTGTCTCTTTGTGGCAGTCTCTGCTGTACTCTGATCCATTAGCATATAGCAGAGAATCCCCCAGGAATCATATCCATCACTTCCTACCCTGTAGGCACGGCACACTTACTGGATTTCACCCCATCCTAAGCCATTCCTTACAGCGTTCGTGCTCAGTGATTTTGCATTGCAGTGTTTGCACTTCACTCAGGTATCTCCCTAAAACCTTGCACCTACAGCTGAAATAGTTATTCACCAAAGTCACCTCTGAATTATACCACATGACCTGAAACAATATATTTTGGAAGGAAAACGAGCAGCTTAACTGCAGCTAACAACACATCTATGCTCCAGTCAGCTTTTGCCTTTCCCTTTCCATAAGAACAGCATCTCCGAAAGGCTGGATTCCTTCTGTCATTTGGCCATATGCTCTCGCTGTAACTATGTTCTTTTCATAACAAACCTACACTAACAATACATTATCAACCCCCAGAGACAGAAACTTAATTTTAACATTTTCCTGTAAGCACTGTTCAAACCCATGGCATAATACTAAAGTCATCTTTTTTTTTCTTTTTTCCCCCCACCCCCGGCTTACACTTTAAATATAAGGAGAAAGTAAGTCAGCTTTAAAAAAGAAACAAAAACTGATCCAGTGCAGAGCATCCAAATCTGATTTTTTTTTTCTGGTAGAAAAGAACATGCAGGTGGTAAAACATCTGTTCTCTCTCTGGGCTTTAGGTACCCAGCATTGGCTTGTCCTTAGCAACTCTCCTCTTCCATATGTGTTTCCTACAGAAGGTTTAACACTTACTAGTTGAATTCTTTAGAGCATTTTAAAATTCAAACCAGAAAAAAATGCTTACAGCGGTAAATGATAACATAATTTCCCAGAGTTTCTGTAATGAAGATTCTCCTCTAGGTCACAATAGTTAACACTTTGTTTTGTACAAGGTTCAGTTACTTGTCTGATAGAGAAGCCAATGCCCTCTTTAGGTGCAATACGCCACTGCTGGTAGCACCATCATCATCAGTGCACTGAATAGATCTACCATGTATCAGCAGGATGGCTCACGAGACATGGGAGAGAAACATGAGATGCTAAAACGGTGGTGAAATACATGTAACCTGCAGGGTGGGACTCCAGTGAGAAACTTGTCTTCCCTTGCTGACAGCATGAAGAGGTGATCTCAGCGGTGGACTTTTAGCAGATCCACCACTGAATGAAGAAGTGTCAGAGGAGGGACTGGCAAGCATTAGCCTCCAGCATCTGCAGGACACCAGCTGATGCTTGCTGCTCTTGAAGCTAAACACTCTGGGAAGCAAGAGAAGAGATTTCCTCAACAAAAGCTATTTGATGCCAAGTCAGCTCTCGAAGGAATTAGACTTTGGCACATGGCGTGACAGGCGTCAGTGCTGGGCAGTGTATGTTGTCATATGCGGTGGCATGCGAGCACATGGTCAATGGGTTTTCTGAAGACAAAACCTGTGTGCCAAATAAATAGAAATTCTAACTCACATCTCAAATGATGGACCAAATGCAGTGATGACTTTAAGAACAAAAAACCCCTTTTTTTGGCCATTGTTCCTGCACTTCAGGGAAAAAAGTTCGTATCAAGATCTCAGAAAATCCTGTGATGTCTTAGAAGTCTCAAGCTGAGGCCTGTCAGGATATAATTAACAGATGTAGACAGCCATTATCTCGGCATGACTAAGCTAGTTTTACACCGGATAAGCCCAAATGATATTTATTTTCATTTCACAACATGTTCACAATTTTAATGAACCGTTGTGAGATACAAACAGGAACATGAGGCACCGTGACCAATCCCCCTCCCTAAGCTGCTGGGTTTGGTGTGTTAATGGAGAAGCTAACAAGGCAATTGCACTGCAGTGATCTTCCCAACAGATTGAGCAACATGGCTGGCAGGGAGAGGAGAGGAGAGAAGAGAGTCAGGAGCTACTGGGCTGGTTCTCTGGGATCAGGTCTGTTATTACCCATTACGATCAGATCAAACAATCCTAATACCAATACCTCACAGACACTGCACTGTAATCCAAAAGCACTTAGCCATAGAAACCAAATACTATAATTAGCCAGCAAGATGTGTCTCTCAGGCTGAAACACAAGAAATGTTTTTTCACACAAGGCAACACTATGCAAATGTGTAGAAAAGTAAGTGGAGGCCAAGATATTTTACAAAAAGACACATGGGTAGATAACAGACTTAGTTCAAGTTAGACCTTGTCCAGTTGTAAGTTTACAACTCCTGCCCTTGGAACTGCATTTTTCTATGATGCTAAGGATGCTCTGCAGTTTTACCTGTGCCTAACATTGCCCCTTTATGGGTTGATACCTGTCCATGTCAACATCTCGCCAGATGTTGACTTGACTTCCACAGCAAAGGCATTTCTGCTGCAGCAGTTGCAAATGTGCACCATATTTAAAAAGTGATCATGTGGTGTCCTGAGAGTGTCACATTTAAATATCTGAATGGGAAATCTTCTGACACTGGCTGAAACACAACTCACTTTGTTGTGCCAAATACCATGATGACAAAGCATTACTTCAGCCTCTGGAGGCTGAAGAGAAGTGGTTTAGTGCAGGACCAGGCTCAGCTCTGACCTCAAATGAAGGACACAAAGACCACATTTGGGGCTGCCCTGTGGTGCATAGCAAGTCTACACTTGTAGGAGATGGGGAATGAAGAGCACTGAGATAACAACCTGCCTTTCTCATAAAGCCATTCACTGGTGTAAGCCAACATCGCCCCAGTTCATTACAATACCAGGGACTGTAGGAATTTCCCATTGCTCTTGCAACTGCTTTACTTTCTAGGCAAGGCATACAGCAATCTATTAATAAGCTATACCCATAAGAACAGTCACTGCTAGCTTAGACCACAGGTCTACTCAGTTGAGCATCTGTTCACAACAGTGGTGAGAAACAATTGCTTGGAGATATGTAGGAACTGGGCAGTACATATGATGCTTCTGCCCCAGAAATCTCTTAGCTGTCAGCCCAGCAGACTTCTTGAGCCAACATTTGGTGACCCTTTTCCAGAGCACTTGAAACTTTCCTTCTTGGAGTCATTAGCTTTTATCATCCACCCCGTCTTTTGGCAATGAGCTCTAGGGCTTGCATGAAGAGTTGCTTCCTTTTATTAGTTTTAGTTTGTTCAGTTTGTTTGTCAGATCCTCTTCAGTTACATTTGAAGCTCTGTTACTCCCTCCCCCTAGCATTCCCCACTGTGTTCCAAACTCTTTTCGTTTAAGCTACAGTCCTCTTACATATCCCCTGTGGATGACAAAACACCAGAGGATACTGAAATATGACCCAGTGTTTCCGTCCAGGATTTTGAAAGATCACAAAATGATCTATCAAAGATCTTACAGCAAAGGTAGCTTTTAGGCTTGTGGGTCTTCAGTCCTATATTCAGGGCAGTTCTACTCAATTAAAACCATAGGTGTGTGAGTTTAATTCAGAAGTTATCAAAAGTACCTAGTCCTGTTTTTTGCACATCTGGCTAACTCAGAGGATACTTCAGCAGAAAGAGCAGAAAAACAGGGAGGACCTCTTAAGCTGCACCCATCTTTAGGATGTGGGCCACCGGTGGTACCACAACCTGCAGCCTGGGCTCTTTTCTCCTGTAAATAAATAATAAGAAAAATCAACCTCCTGTTTTTCCAAACCTCAAACAAAGACTACTCCATTCCTTCAAAGCACAGCTAAGGGAGAACCCGTCTTAGACACTACCCTCACCATCAGGGCACTCCCACCTGTAAGGTGCCCCTATGTACTGTCTATTTTGCTTCTAGTCTGTCATCTTAGCCATGTAGTACCACTTTTATGAACTTTAAAAATCACGTGTGTCACTTCCTTGCTTCCCCAAAGGGGAAACCTTTGCTTAAGGTTTAGGGTTGACGGCAGTGAAGTGAGGACTTGACTCATGGACCCCCTTAGCAAAACTCTGTCAAGTAATTACATGCTACAATGGAAAGCACTTAATTAGAAAAGGGCTAATGTAAAAATCCAGCCAGGCAAATCAAGAAAAAACACCACTGTCACTAGAATTTATTGAGACATTTTTTGAGGCAAAAGGATTTTATTTTGTGACAATTTTCTATTCAAATTGTAATCACACTGATGGGTGTGGAGTAACTTCTATTTGGCAACACAGTCCTGGTGAGAGGGAGAGCAAGTGGGTTACAATCACAAGCAACAAGAGAACAAAATGCCTCAGATCAGCCCGATCGAGATGCAAACACCATTTGGAACATTTTCCCCTGAGCATGGAAACAGAAATCAGTATTAAACAGTAAAAGCTACACAGAATATGCCTGCCTCCACTTCAGCCTGATTTTTTATTTCTCTCCAAATCACTTATGTGCTGAGGGGAAGAGAACGGATATGAAGAAGTTATTGTGAAACCTGCATGTGTCTTTTGTGAAATCAGAGACTGCATCTTTCAGTTTTTGGCTTGCACATCTTCTTGTGCTAGTTAAGTTTCATTTCTCATTTTATGATCTTGAACTGGAGTGATGAAACCAAATAGGGTCACCCTCCCACATCTCATTGTTTTGAGAGATGCCAGTGGTTGTCATGCATAAAACTTTGGTCTCAGCTGCCTAATTTGGGGACTTTAAGTTCAGAGGTGTCCTCTCTGCAGGAGTCTTTCATCAAGCAAGTCTGCAGGTTTCATGGCATGGACCTCTGCTTTTTAGGAGGAACTTCACACAACATCACTTCTCCTGTGTAACTTACTGACAGGTCACGCATGTCCTCGTGTCATGAAAGCAAGTTTGTCCATGAACTCTGCAACAGGGAACACCTCCAAGCGGTGGGGAATCCATCTTGGATCTGAGTGAACCACTCCCTTAAGAAAGAAATCCTTCTAGCTCTGCCTGAGCCTTTCCTTCGACTGATCATACCTCCTCTGGTGGCCTGAATCCCAGTCATATGCTCATACACACTGCTGATTAAATTTAATCAAGCGAATGCACCTGCTAAAAGATGCCAAAACCTGATGTGAAGGGAGATGAACCATCCATCGAAATTCATGATAGAGACAGGAAAACCTCCTGACAGCAGTTCCAGCTGGAGAAAGAAGGCTGCAAAACCAGGGAATTGCTAGCTTGTTTCTCTCTACGAAACTGAAAGCAAAAAATCAAGATTAAAAAAATTGTAAAACAACAGCCTATTCTGGGCTTACTGCACCTTATTATTGAGCAGTTGCAATTAATCATCATCTAGTTTGGCTGCTCAGCTCAGCTGAAGTCAAAGGGGAAGACACAACATTCCTGCGATTTGTCACGAGGAGGTTTGTCACATCTTCCCAAAGCTTGCGTGAGGAGGAATGAGACAGGCTGCAAGAGGCCAAGTGTTAGGCAGAAATTATTTCACTTCCTCCGTGCCTTTGCAGCATAAAATATTTCTCGCCATAAATCAGCTCTGATTAGTTTATTATGGATGTTTAGGTTAAATGTCTCAATTGCTCTTTTGTTCTTGGGAATCCAATCTAACTTTATAGATAGTTATTAGCACAGCTTCTAGACAGCTGATTTAACTTCCCATGTCTTTGTTTTTGGCTCTGTTGTGGGAAGGATGGAGTCGTAAAACTAAAATACCCACAGTCATAAGAATCAGGACTTGGGCTTTTCTTTCTATCAGCCACACTGCCCCCACACTGTGTGGTACAAGGAGGGGATGAGAAGCTGCTCAGAAATGGACTCCCAGCTATTCTTCTCCCATAGACCTGCCACAGCCTTTGGAATAAATGCAGTTAACAAGGCAAGCCTCGAACTTGACCACTGAATGGAAGTGAGCCTATAACAGTCTTGCTGAAAAAATGGTGTGCCTCTAGCTTACGTGTAGGAAAGATCCATGGCATTGTGTATTTTAGTGTCTACTTTCCCCTCATTTAAAATCACTGTCCTGCAGCCTCCTCAGTAAACGTGATGGGGATGGTCTGATTTGAGCAGAAGGCTGGTGGTCTTCATTGCTGAGCTTTCTCCATCCTCACGTGAATGACTTTGTGGACCACAGCGGGTAAATGGCTCACCCATCCTCAGTCACCCCTGTTACATGACGGTTACTGCCTATCTCTCACGTCATCTGTAGAGAAAATTAACCAGTGTTTGTAGAGATAACTGCAGGAAAAGTATAGATGCTTCAGACATTACTTACTTCAGTTTTTAACCTTGGTTCTTTAATATCAGGGTTCTACTATGTGTGTCAGGCATCAGAGTGCTTAGCTTTATATATCCATTCCAGAGGATCGGCCGTATTGCTGCACTTGCTATGTCCACACCTAATATAACATTTGCACTTGGCTTCCACTACAGCTGCTGAAAAGAGGGTGGGGTGAACTTAATTTCAACATGTCTGGTAAAAGTTCCCTACAGACAATGTCTAATGAGATTTTAATTTTCCAAAGTAAACTTACAGCAGCCTGTATGAATGCAGGATCCTTTCTGCTTCGACCACTCCCCTCACAGACGGAGCTTGCACTACCTGTGTGCCAGCCGCCTCCACCTCATGTGTGCCAGTAGCTCCCCGGGATCCTCTGCACAACACCTCTGGTCACAGTGGAGAAAACTGGACCGTACCCCATTTAACCGGACTCTGCCTTGCTGAATGCCAAGTGACAGAAAAGTCGTGCTTGGTGCTGGGAAGGATACCTCCTGGCAGCGTTTCAGTTTGAACATGCTCATAAATGCCCCTTGGGCTCAGGACAGGTTGTAACGTTTTCTGGATGTGGCTGTGAGACAGAGGCTAGGAGGGATGGAGCAATTGTTACTTAATCAGGGAACACTTCAGGGTTGCCAATAGACTCTCCAGCAGGTTATCGGAAAGGATAAAGATTAACTTCTTCCCTTCATAGGAAGGAAAATTAACCATGTGTTTGCTATGTGGAAATGGTATTGGAGAGTATTACAAGTACTTCCTTTCCTAATACCGCAAGAAGAAAAAAGTAGAAAAAAGTTTCACCCAGGTTATGTGGGACACTCATAAAACAAGTCTCTGGATTACCCGGAATATCACAAATCCCAAAGAAATTAATCAGTGTTATAACAGATGGATTTATGCTTGATCACAGTGTTTCATTTTTTGATATTTTTTTATGACTATTTAATATACTTATATACTTAATATACTTATCTTTGCTTCTCTGACTCCTTAATTCTTTGTGGCATAAAAACACTTCCACTATCTTTGTAAATAAAAATCTAAAAGACAGCTTCCTCTTTGCTTGTGATTTTGCTTGATACCTGCACGATGCATGAGGAGCAAACAGAAGAATGTGCATTTCCCAAAGTGCTGCATGGGCAGGCCTTGGGGGTCCGGGCTCAGCTGTGCTCGGGTGAAAGACAAGGGACCACATTCACACTGCCATGTGTACATACACATTGCTGTGCACAGAGTATTCCTTTGCCTACCACCATGAAAGGGTCTGACAAACCTGTATGTCAGGTACTCTGAACAACTTCATTGCTCTTGGGAGTGCAGAAGGCAAAACAATGGTGGATACCCAGCCACCCATGGCCATCCACCCAGCTTCAAGCAGCCAGAAGCTTCAATTGCCATCTACTTTCCCTCCATACTCACGGAGAATGAGAAGAGAAAGGTTATCACCTGGGAGCAAGTCATCTCATCCCCAGACAGGTAAGCTGAAGATACTCAACTTCTCCTTGCTGCCAAAGGAGCTGGGGTGACTGTCTTAGGCTGAATGCCTCAACCCATACATTCTAATGCAGCCCAGAGGGTTGTCCACTCACTTACACCCTTCACGTGCAGCAGCTTCCCACCACTTGGGATACTACTAGGCTGATCAGCTGCACTCAACATTTCTGGGCTCACCACAAGAGGCAAAGCCAACTTGGCCAGAAGGACTCCAGCATGGGGTGGCTTGAGCAACTCCAGCACCTCAGGAGGAACTGTGCTCTCCTCCTTCCCAAGGCATCACAACTCCCACCAGCACCTCTGGGCACAATCTTGCAGTATTTCCTCCCAAGTTTGGCAAAAGGGAGGTGAGGTGACTTAATAGGGTAGGGCTTTGTCATTTTGCCAGTTTTTGTCATCTATTTATGACACAGGTTTTCCCTTTGCACTTCAAAGCCAAGCACTGGAGAAGCGCTAGCAAAGTTGTGCCTTAGTCGTTCTTCTTTCTTGCTTGCTTGACAATGAGAATAGTATTAAATTTAAGTGTTTCTGGGCAGTAATTTTAATCTCCCTCTGGAATCAGCTGTCCATACTGGGCTTGTGAATAGTCCTGTAAATGTATTTTACTACTTTTTAATGTTTTACATGGCCCTAGCAGTCTGGAGGTGAGTATGGAGGTTGGTGTGAAACTATTTCCAACCTTTTCTACTTAGAACTCTGTCTTTTGGTTAAAATTAAACCCAGGACTCACACGCAATTGCTGTGAATCAGAACCATGTACCAGCACTGACAGGCAGGACTTCCAAGTCATATTTAGTTAAGCAGGAAAAGATGGACAATGTGAAATGACTTAATTTTCTCAGAGAAACATAAGTGCTTCATGCTGTAGTGATGACTACTACATGATGAATACTGTAACAATAGTAGTTGCATATAAACAGATAATTAAATTTTTACCTTTATGCCTTTCAGAAAGTGGATGTCTACCTCTGGACCTAAATTTTCCCATCAGATATTTATTGCAGTCTCTGTCAAATAAATGACAGCTCTATGTGGGAGAGGACTTTCACAAACAGGATAATAAGGACAGCAGTTTTCAGCTTAAATATTAAAATGATTTAATGTATTTGTTTCCTAGCTGTGAAGACTACTCCAGCTAGGACCTACTAGTTTAAGAATCAGCAGAGGCATAAAGCGAAGACTCAGGAGAAAACCTGTACGGCACCTGAGGTTCATATAAGCATTGAAGACAGAGAGATGCTTGTGGAAGGATGGGACTGCAGCATTCATTAGTGGTGCTGCCAGGTGAGTGCAGAAAGCTTCACAAAATCCCAGCAGACATCTACATTCAGAACTGTTGTTCATACTAAATCTTTATGGAAGATGCTGATGAAATTTATCCTCTGCTACTAAATAAAAGCGGACTGGGCACAGCATGAGCAACTTGCTATGGTTGACCTTTCTCTGAGCATTGGACTAGATGGTCTTCTAAGTCCCCTTCCAACCCCTTCCCCTGTAACTCTGTGATGTTGTAGGTACGATGGTCAAATCTTCTTCAGTTACATATTTCTGCAAAAGACAAGACAAATAGAGTCATAATAAAAACCAAAATGGAGCTACCCTTCCTTTCCTAAAGTAACCTCAAAACAGTATGGTCATTCTCTTTCTCCATTAACAACTCACCTCAGATGACAGCAAGGCTGCTATAGCTGTTTGACAGTACATGGGAATTCTGGCAAAAAACCCGCAATTTGTGGTTATTGTTATCCGCTCTAATCAGCTGGATTAGCAGGCAATTCAGGATCAGACAATGCCAGGCATCTGCTGCAATCCTCTTTTCCAAACAGAATGAATTAAACAGGGTCAGGTGTCTCTGCTCAGTCCTCATCCCCCTTTCCAGTCAATATTTAGGCCAAAAGTGCTCTCACTTTCCCTTTCTCTCTTTCTTGCCATCTCTCACATCGTCTCTGTCTCAGGCTGGACCCACAGAGCTTCTCCCAGCTCTATCCTTTACTGTGTTTTTTCCCGCTGCGCTTTTTTCCCCTCTCTGTACAGGCATACAAATCTCCATGACACAACACCCATCGGAAACCTGTAATCCCATATACCATACTCATGCATTTTTTAAAGGTGCTGGCTGCTTTTACTTCAAAAAAGAAACAGCCATTTCTCACAAGGCTTCCCAGATACATCATCCACAGATTTCTTTGGAATTCCTACTTTTTGTGCCAACACCACTGATGAAAATGCTAAATGAGATTGGTCCCAAGACTCATCCCTAAGGACCTCCAGAAGTAATCTTCCTTCAGTTTAGTATTTTCCTTTTTAGTAGTGTGGGTTGTAAAAAGATACAGTGTTTCATTTTCCTAACACTAGCAGAGAAATACTGATAGATTTTATGAATGAAATTGATTTTGGAGTGTAATTATAATAGCAGGAAATCATTTAATGGTCAGAGAAGGATGAAAATTCAGATGGTGACTAATATTATATAGAGAAGAAATGAGATGGAGGTTGACAGATTGCCACAAGGAAATTTAGGAAAAAGATTTGATGAGACCTCAGACTTTAGGAAGGGAATTAGAATAAAATTAGAGGAGAAAAATACTTAGCAGAAAAGTGGTACCAACCCCTGATGAGAGGATTGGTGGAGACAAGAGGGAATAGAAGAGGGTTTCCATCTTGTGGAAACTAGCTGCTCCTAGCTCTCCTAACTAGCTCCCCTAACTAGCTCCCTTAGCTGCTCCTCTTTCGGCAGGATAACCAGCTCCTGGCACATTTTTTCTAAATTAGTATTGCCTTGAAGATATTCAGATATGTTCTCCTCAGTATCTATGCAGTCTGTACGTGGTTTTACTGCCTTGATTTCCTACCATTCTTTCTCTACTGTTTCCACATTTTATTTTTCCCAAAAAGCAGATGACAAACCTGAAAAAAGCATCTTTACCTTAAACATTTAGGAGCTTTACCTTAAACATTTGTACATTCCCATGTACAAAGGCTTTATTTTTTTCCTCCCCTCAAGTCCCTCCAGGCTGCTAGATCAAGCTGCAGAAGTTGTCAGCTAGACTATACTAAACACTTCCAGGGAATCACGTTTATACACACCATCATTTACATGTTACAGGCACAAAGCAAGGAAGAATAATATACCTAATACTCATGTATTTCCACATGTGTGTCTACTTTCGGGAATACTAGTGAAAGGTACTTAAAATAGGGATATAGATTGCCAAAATGTTATCTCAAAATCAAAATAATATTTTAATCCCAAAGGCAATGCTTTCTATAGCACTTCCTCAAGAAAGGAGGGTTGGTGGTTTTGTTTTGGGGTTTTGTTTTTGATTTTTTTTGATCCAAACAATTTTCTTCTCTCTTGAAAAATGTATTGTAAATCTTTTCAAACTGAAATATTTGCTGGATAACCCAGACCTCAAATGACAAATTTTTGTGCATAAAATCATACACTGTTTAATTAGTTACATTAAAAGTATAAAACTCTAGACAAGTCTAAACCTTTAATGATTTTCCTCCTGTAAAAGCACTACACATTTTAGATTCCCCAAAAGTACAGTTTAAACTGAAGAAAAAAATGTACCTGGGAAATCATTTGCAGAGTAATATCAAAGAGAAGTATTAATTAAGGATGGCCTTTGAAATTTGATCTGTGTTTCCTACCTTGGGTTAATTTCCTGTCTTGAAAAACTGTTTGTGGGCATAGTTCTCGATTTTGTCTTCTCTCACCACTAAAATATTTTGGACAGGGGAGAAGCAATTGTCTGACAGCTCATGTTGGGTTATTTCAAGTGACAGTTTTATATGCATGCCTGGAAAACATGGTCTTCCAAAAGCTGAGTTAGAAAACCATGCTCACAAAGTAAGTCTAAGTTTAGTGGCTCTACTAAATAAAAGGATGAATGTGCAGAGTCCACAATTGGTCAATGTTGTCTTTAATGGTCCTGGTGTTAGCAATGGAAAGCAAACTTATATGTTCACCCATAACACCAAATTGAAGAAGACCAAGCATTCAAAATCATCTTGGCAAACAAGAGAAATCAGCTACACAAATGGGGTGCAATTCAATATGGGTAAATGCCAGTTCCTAAACCCCTATGGGAAGAGTGTCAGCTGCACAAACACAGAATGGAAAAACAAGTGACTACCTGGTTACTCTGCATGGAAGAATCCAAGGATTATGATGGATCACAGAATGAACATAAACTAGGAGATGTCATGCCATTGTGAAACAGGCAAACGTTATATTCGATTTATGAATAGGGGCACTGTCTGTTGACTCACAAGGGAACGCTTCTGCTCTGTAAGCTTTGGTAAACTCCTGCAGCAGGAACTCCACTGGCAGGGAGGGACAGGAAAGACCCCAACTTTTCTCAGAGGTTTAGCCAAGCAGCACTCTGTATCATATGATTTATGCAGATTTTTAAAATATCTGATACAAGGTATTATTACTAAGTTCCCTTACCAGGCATCACAGATTCAGTCTGAAACAGATTTTACTTGGCTTAGTCAGTGAAAGCCACTCCGTCTATTTCAGTGTATTGGGATGAAGGAGTTTGCAGATAAAGTGGATGTCCCCACCTCTTGCGGACAAAAATGCATCACGAAAAATTTTGCTCCTTTTCTGCAGCTTTTGCTGCTCTCGCAAATAATCCGTGTTCATTTTGGTGGGTCCTTTCTCTTCAAGGTCAACTGGAATATGGAAACTTTTCAGCAGAAAAGCAATAGTTTCTCAAATAAATCTCCAGAAAGGAGGACTTTGCTAACACTTCTCCCATAGCTGTGGAGACTGACGTATTGTCAGCAGGCTTTGAGGGGAGAGGAGGTGTTCCTGTGTACACAAACAGTCTCAGCTGACTGGAAACTGGCTCTGTACCATGGCTACCCTAACTAGATGACACACCTGTGCTCACTCAGTTCAAGGTATGTACCCGCCATCACGTAATTTTCTGTTCAACTCCTGGCTTAATTCCACAGACCTCAATAAAAGAGAAAAGAATAAACATTCTGACAGACTTTGTTACATCTGCCAACTGTGTGTGACATTTACTATTTCTGTAACAACATCTTACTATTAGAAATCAACAGTTTCTTGAAAGCAGAGTTTTGCAGGATGTTCGACTCCACTTACCTTCATTTTCTGCTTCAGGCACAATTAAACTAAGCTCTTGTGTTTCGGGTTAACTCACGGAACATTTTCACCTTAAAACTGAAACTATACACAAGCTTTTGCTGAAAGCATTGTCGGATCAGCACTGGAAGATTTTAAATCAGGCAATGTCTACGAATGGGTGAATGAATAGGTCTTTTGTGGTCCTGTCATTTCTCAAGCCTTTGTGGGCAAGCAAAATATTTTGGCCATTCATGTTTTTTACTGTGTGATTTATAACATTGTCCCAAAGCCCTTTGTAAACTTAAAATGCTGTGACCATGTTTTTCAGAAGGAATGCTTAACTACAATATCCCTAGATCCTCATGTAGGTTCTTAAACGAAGTCTTGATCCCACAAATAGTGACACAGATGCTTTTAGAAACATACAGAATTGAATTTTGGCAGAACCAGGGCCTAAGTAAGTTGCCATTTGAAAAATACCAAGTTGCTTCGAAGGACCATCGCAAGCCATAGAGCACAGTAGGGCTATGCTGCACTGTCCTGATGACTTCAGTGGGATTATTCATGTGTTGAAAACCCTTGCTGGATCCCATCCTTTCTGAGACAGAAGAACTGGGTCCCTCTACCTTCAACGAGAATTTATTCAGGCTCTTAAACTGCAAAGCAGAAATTTGACGAGCCTGCTTGGTTCTGTATGCTTGCTTTTGACCACTGAAGGTAAATACACCTTGCTAAATTTTTCCTTTGATGAATTCTTAAATCTAAGTGAATGCATCAGCTTTGGGCAGAAAAAGATCATGTATTAACGTATTTTGCTAAATAGTCCCTTAACTCATAGAGGGTCTAGACAAACGAAACCAAAATCGATGTATTTTTAGAATGCATTTTATTTTTTCAGAAATCACCTTCAGAAAAATGATGAAGTATCAAAAATGACAATTTTAAAGCCTATTAATTTCTACAGCAGGTTAAGATAAGAGTCAATGTCGTCTTTGTAAGTACTTTACTCCCAAAAGCAAGAATACCTTACAATGCAGAATACTGCAGAGAACCTTTAAGTAAAAAGTTACAGGACATTTCTCTGGATGCTTCATGTCAGAAGATATCATTCTAAACTCACAGTTTAGGAAGCTATATCTCAATCAAAGTTGAAGATGATTTAGCTCAACCACATCTAAGCTGAGCTTCTCCAGAAAGGGGCAGTATATAAGGTATGCACCGTGGTAGCTTTATTCTTCTTTACGTCTGACATTCTCTGGGGACAACTGGAAACCAGTTGATCCTGTATACAATCAGCAGCCAGAGACGGTTGGGATGTAACAATGCTGTGATGGTGCTGTCATTCCTATTATCATACACATGATAAAAGATCTACACAGAGGCTAAACTGATTTTGAGGCCGTCACAAATCAAGCCTTCAGGCCAAGGGTCTAGAATCGTGTTGTGAAAAATGGGGACAAGTGCAGTGCAAGAGGATTTGAGCAATACGTCATCAAATAGCATCTCAGAGTAAAGATTTCAGCTCAGTGTCTATAACAAAGCCTTTTAGTCTTAGAGCTTATCTCTGTAAGAAGCACCAGTCTCTCGGTTTCACAGTCAACGTTCAGCTATATGTCATCAAAGAGATCCTCTGGCTCACAAGTGTTTTCCAGTGTTTCGAGAGACATCGTATCCAGAGAATGTTTGCCTGATGTCTTCTGTGAGGCCAGATCAGGTCTGAAAATACAAAGCAAAGAGATTTGAAACAAATTTAGATACAGATATAAACAATTCCAACATATACGCTGCCAAGGTAACCATTTAATAGTATATTTTGAGCTTTTGTTAAGCTTACATGTAAGAGAAAAGTGCTTTTTCTAAGACCTAATACTTGCTGAGATGGCAAGGGTAAAGCAACAGATGAAATTCAGTTTATAAAAGTCAAGGCTACAGCTATTTTGTTACAAGTTTAAGGACCCTGACAATGACTATTTCACTCACAATTTCCACACAGAGAGCTAGGGAGAGCAGAACAAATGCAGAAAGCATACAAAGGATTTGCTCTTCTATTACTGCACAGGATGATGATCTGTTAACCGCCCTTCATTTTTCCCTGGCACTAAACATGTGTTTGTTGTCCATCAGTTTGACATGGAGGCATACAAAGAATCCAACTGAGTTGACTCAAAGGTCCATGCCCTGAAAGTGCAAGCACCTCTCAAAACAGAGAAGAAAGAGAAGAAAACAAAGATAAATGAAGAAAATCCTTCCATAAGACGTGAATCCAGGTACGCAGCGACTTTCGAAGCCCTGGCCTTTCCCTGTATGTATGTTATGTTTACATTTGCTTATAAATTCATGCAAATAGAAGCACCCACCTTTTACTGAGATGTCTTATGCTGAGGTGTGGGTTGGCCACAGAGTCCTCCCTGAAAGCTTCACATCTGAATCAGATACCTATTACATTGAACGACATGCTACCCTGCATCAGTCAGTCCCGTTTAAAACTGCTTTGACTGTCCTCATCAATGCAGACCATTTAAACGGCTTTTGGAGTTCACCAAGAGCCCATGTTGACTGTTTCTCCTCTCTTCCTGAGACACCACTCTGGTAAAGATAGCTCTGTGCTTTCACCTGGGAGGACAAGGTATCTGTGTTTCGAAAAATGGTGGCATTCACAATGACTTCTGATCCCTATAGGAATTAATCTTACATCTGCAGGCTGAATCCACAAAAAACCTTTGAACCCTGCAAGCTTTTAGAGGAGGACTATTGACGACAGATATGACTGTTTTGGAGACAAGATACTCCAGGCTGATATCAATAGCTGCTTTGAACACAAGACATAATCTCTTCATCTTGGCTCAACATAGTGTACAGATTTGGTGTAGGAAGCATAAGCAGACCTGAAGTGCTTGTACCGCAGGATTTTGGACTGACTGGAGTTTCATAAGGGTTGATAGCTTCACACCCAGCTATATTCTGCTGGTGTAAACCTGACAGAAGATGAACAATTCGTACATTACCAAGGCCAACACATCAGCCACCAGGATGGGAAGAATGAGACAGAAGTGATGGAAATTGTAGTCTCAAACGCTGCCGTATGAGGTCTCAGTGCAATGTGGCATGCACAAGAAATCTGAATTTTATGACTAATTCAAGCATTTGCCTTCAATTGCTTCACGATGGAGAGTCAATACTGTTTCAAACAGATTCGGACCCAAGTTTTCCAGAACTACTACCTAGAAATCTTTAGGGAGCAGAAATTTTTATAAAAGCAATGCAATCCTCAAAATGCAATGAACTTCCTAAGACCCCAGCCACTGTGTGATTCACAGCCTCTCACACTTCAAGCCCTTGGAGGTTCAGACCTCTCACTATGACGTTTTCTGCTGTGGGTGTGGGGAATGATTTTCATTTTGAGGTGGAGCACATGGTGCTCCTGGGGAATCAGCAAAAGCCCAGTATATGCTGAGTCTTGGATGCCGTCACTTCCTAAGCACTCTCCAGTATCCAGAAAGGATTCCTCACCTCTCTATTCATCACCCCAGTTCTGCAAAACACTTTAAATTCAATGTACCGGTATATTCAGATTATGATAATTACTTTCTCTGGAACTCTAACTAGGCTTTCTCTGTGAACTCTGTGAAAACACTTCAAGTCTAATAAATTGTGAATAGAATAAATTGTGTTCAGGCATTTTTCGTTTCCTTCTGGTATGCAGTGACATCTAGACAGATGTGCATCTCATCAAAAGTCACCTGGACTAACTGTGAAACAAACCTGCCACGATCAGACCCTTAGCCAGTGATCCTTCTGGTCAAAAGGATCAGTTCACTCCATGCTGTTCTGGTTGCTAGCAATCAGCTTATCTGTACCCTAATTTTTTTTTTTTTTTTAAATCATCGAGTGTGATGCTCAAGTTTACTTATTGAAGGTGTATTGAACGTTTACCTTTCAGGGTCTACCTAAAGCACTAAGTGTCCAGTGAGAACACAGGTAAATCACACACTGATCATTTTAATTAATTCTGAAAGGTCTCACTAGCAAATAAATTAGACTCTGAGGACCTCTGTACCACCACAGGCCATTTCAGGTTCTAGAAGTCTTTTTTAGAGCATATGCTCATATGCCATATAGGCATATAAGACCAGGCATGTATGACTGAAAGACTTCTGAGACCCCACATTTGCTGCCTTGGAGCTTTCACCTATTCCAGCATTTTCTGATTTTGAAAAGTAAGCTTGTCAGTGCTTAAGCAATGTCAACAACCATTTTATCCTCATTGGCTAAAATAACTATTTTCAACACTATAAATGAGATCACTTCTACAAGCCAAATCACTGTCGAGTTTTAACACTACACAGTTAGAACTATTAAGCTTCTGTGTTCTTGTAACAACATGGTCCTCATTTAATCTCCAAAAGCTGTAATACCACGCCTGTGAGTAAACCCAACTACACTTGTGAAGTGGAAGCATTAGGCTTTTTACATGAAGTTCATAAGCAACTTAATTTTGGTTTTATGACTTGATGATTCCTATTTGCATGGCAATTATTCACTGAATGCCTCAACAGCTTGCTTTGTGCTGCGAAATTATTTAGAATCTTGGATTCTCACTGAAGCTGTTTTACCATATCCTGATGCACAACTGAGTTAATTTCTTTAAATCGCAGTGAGTTGTATAGTCCTCTCTTGCCAAAAAGTCTGTAAGTAAGGCATTCTTCCTGAAAGTTTATTCTTCTGTTGGATCAGTTTTTGAAGTCTTGTCTTTTAGTAAACTTAAACTCCATTAACACATCTGGAGAACTGCTGACTACAAGAGATCATTTCATATTTCCTGACATTTCATTCAAGCCTTTAATAAATTGAGACAGAAGACCAGATCCACAGCTGGTGTGAATCACTGGAGCACTAATAATGTCAGTGGAGCTCTGCTGATTTACACCAGCTGAGATTCTGGCCCAAGATTTGGAAGAAAGTGGTTACATTACTTGATATTTCTTTCCACAGCTGAGTAAGAGCCCTAAGAAACACAACGCTACTATTTAATACAGAAGAGAGAAACTCAAAGCCATACAGGGTGATAGCTTGGGAGAAAACGCGACACCTTGTTTTGCCATAGGACAGATGGACCACTCCCATTTGTTTCCTGTGAGGAATCATTCCTGAGTTCATGTAGACCCCAGGGAAGATCTGCACACCAGCATTCTTAATACCACAGCCAGCCACTTCCACTAGATAATGTCTGTGAAGCAGTATGAAAATAATCACCTACGTGACTGCTACGTCATGATTAAGAAGAGCTTCCTAGAGGCAAAAAGGTCTAACAAGTTGTAGCTGTGCTGAAGGAAAAGGAGGTCAGAGGCTGCAACCTCCACACAACTGCTCATCTTGAAATAATTCTTGCTGGAAAGGTGAAAGGTTCTCACACTTAGCTATGCTTGTACAGCCAGCCCAGCACATTATGGTTATGATTTTACTCAAGTTTTTGTTCTTGAGCAACTCTCAAGGGGTTTGAAAAAAAAAAATTCCCTTCTGAATTAACATAGCTATAAAAGTTTCTCAAGCAACTTCCGTAATCCAGGAGGTCCTTGGACTGTTACATTATTTTCCTCATTTTCTAGTAATTAGAATAATTGTTTCCAATCAAAAGCTGGCATTTTACTAAGAAAGGAGATTTCAGATCTCCCAAAAGATGTGTAGCAGTGTTTTAGGAAAAGGCTGAATTTCTCAGTCTGTGTATCTTTCCTTAGCTTGCTTTAAAGGTTCATTTTTGTCATTAATATGCAAAAAAAAAAAAAAGAAAAGAAAAAAGAGAGAGGCTCAGCAGAGGATATAATTTGATATATACTTTCTTTGGTATCATAAAAATAGGTGGCAGTAGCAGCTCATACACAGAGAAGTGGCGGACATCACAGCATTAATGTAGGAACAAAGGTGAGGCACCTCAAACTCTAACGAATGCTTACATCGCGACTCAGAGCAACATTTTTGCTCCAGAGATGGTGACTTTAGTCCACTCTGAGAGAAAAACTTGGATTCCTTGATTTATCATCATTCTGCTTTCTTGGCTATATAAACATAGTCTTTACAGAAAGTCCTCAGAGGAAAGGTACTCATCAGCCATCGTTATTCAGGAAGGATTATGACAGAAGCTTTGAGTAAAGCTCACGGCTATACGTAAAACCTTGAACTTGAATAACCAATGCCCCGTGGTATGAGCTCTTGGGAGACATCTTACTGACTGCCTATGGCTACTGACCAAAGAGAGGAAAGTTCAACCATGAAAAGAAAAAGAAACGGTGTAATGGAGGAGGGGAAAAAATCCTCTTACATGAACAGATGCATGAAGAAAACTACGAGCAGACAGACCTCTGTAAAGCTGAATATTAAAAATATAAGTAGACTAAATTGAAACTACATGTGATTAAATATATGATGATATTCCCCTTTAAAGAAATGTTTCAATCACTATAACATAAGGTAAATTAGAAAGGTGTTTTGGTTTTTTAATTAAATTTAAAATGGAAAATGAAACTCAGTAATTTGGTTTAGGTTTTGGCAGTATTACCACTATTCAGCATCCAATATAGTCTACTCTGGCATTTACTCCTTGAAATGTGAAAACAAACCCTTATTTCTAGTTGATCTTATAAAAGGTAAACCCCAGCAACTCATTAAGAACTTGCTGAATACAACCATCTTCATAATCTGAAATTACAGTTGATGGACTTTTTCCTAAGATAGTGAAGAAACTGAAATTTTTCTGCCAGTTTCAATCATCTGAAGAGAGTGGTGGTGTCAGAGATCATCAGAGCCCAAGGTGCCCCTGGCCCCAACACAAACTCACAGAAGCTAGAGCTAAAAAGAATGATTTCTAGCTCAAGGGATACTGTCTCCATCCCTCTTAGAGAACCTTCCAAGTGTGGCATTTTAACATGCGCTTGTTAAGCAAACGGTCTAGTCTCAGCTAAGGTCAGCAGACATATTAATAATAAGCTTGTTCAATTACACAGTTAATGAAGAATATTTTCAATGCAGCAACCACAAATTAATGTTCAGCCAGGGAATCGATGTTCCTTAATAATCTCCCACCTCTGGCCGAAAGCCAAGCTGCAACTGCACCTGCATTCATCACAACCACTGCACAGTAAGGTAACTCTGGAATTCCCATAATTTAAAGCAAATAATTTAAAGCAAAACTTCAAAAAAACAGGACAATTACTACACCCTGTCTTAAGCTCTTGAAAGCACCACTCTTTGTTCTCTAGAACTAGAAAATATCAAATAGGGGATAATTTTGATTTATGCTTATACAAGGTTTTTTTTGGTGTTTTTTTTTTTTTTTTAATTTACATGTCCCTGGAATCCTTTAGAGGAAGAAAAGTGAACTGGGAATGCCTTAAACATCACAGAAATTGATAATAGTGATTGCAGCAAGAACAAACTCGCAAAGAAATCTGCACTGAGAAGATATGCACTATCTCTTACTGATAACTTTTAATATTGATATAACTTCCAATAACTGCTAGATCAGTTCTCAACATTATTAACCACCCACTTTATTTATATGGTCCTGCGAAACAGATGGTCTGAAGATCCCCAGAAAACTATGTAATTTCTAAAGTGGCTGCACAGACAACATATCACTTAAATGAACGTTGCTGACAGTCCTTTTTTAAGGACTTGTATCTGTTCAGTTGCAAATTCCCTGTTAACATCAGCTGGCATAGGTGCAGGTCTTTATTTAGAAAGAATATTCCAGTTTAGTAATATAAACACGGTCTTGGAACTTTTTATCTGATCAAACACACTTGCAGATGCTTACTAACAAAGATCTATTTAAAAATGTAATAATAGTTATCACTTATAAGGAAAAGCCTAAACCATGTTTGTTTTAGACAAGTGGCACACATTTCTGTGGCTTATTTCCACTTAAACTCCTTCTTCCTTAAATAAACTAGACCACATTCACTTTGAGGAACATACCAGCACCACTGCCTTCATTAGGAAAAACCCAAAAATCTCTTAATCATAATTACAAGAGTATATAGGTAAGGAAAACTTAGTTTGTTTGGGAATTTTGTCAAGGGCTTTCACAAATCCAGTACATTGCAAATTTATTAGCAAATGCTGGCAGCCATTTCTCATAGTTGTTAAGCGCTATTTATCACATATACATTTATATAACACCAGCACCGGATAAATTGTGTCATAACCCTTTTCCAGGCTGTCAAACCCTGGAGCTGCTTCCTCTCCCTAACCCTTTCTTATCCGCTCAGGGTGATCATAAACAGTAGCCAGAGACCTAAGGGGACAAATAAAAATCCCTGAACCAATTTCTCATATAGGAAATGTGTGTTCTTGTGCTCCTCCATCTGTTGTCCCCAAGGACAGAAGGGGTTGAGACGGCTGTTGCAGCCATTGCGCAGCAGTAGAGTGTGGAGGGACAGGCTTTCCATCTGAAAATACGAAGCCTGCAGATAGCAGCTATGACTGCAAAACCACGTTGAATCAAATTTAAAAAATAAGAAAATTTAACTGGAGGAAAGTCCAGCAACCTAAAACCTAGATTGTGCTTCAGATGTTCTCAGTCTTTTCCACTTCTTTGCAGTATTGAGGCTTTGAGTGGCTGTTTAAATCACAGTGACTTCAACAGAACTAAGCAGCTGCTTGAAGGCAAGCACGTGCATACAAAGCCGCCAGAACCACAGCTTCAGCTTGCAACTCTCTGGGGTCCACATTTTGCATTGACTGCTACAGAATGAAAGCCACAACTTCACAAATTAATACAATTAAAATTATTCTTAAACAAAAATGGGTTAGTCCAATATTCATATGATGAAAAGCTCCCCCTTAATACTCGACTAGGGTGCTCTGATACAGTTACTAAATTTCCAGGAATAGCTAATCTCTTCTCAGAAGGATGTAGGAGAATCCATGTACACAATCCTAAAAATGATCTTTTAAATTAAAACTCCTACAACTGAATGAAGC